>NW_007205896.1:0-487 GCF_000164805.1 Carlito syrichta | reverse complement strand
GACAGAGTGAGACTCCAACTCAAAAAAAAAAAAAGAAAGAAAAGAAATATTTGAATAACCTACATTAAGTTAATTTGTTTTCTAAAGAAAACCTGAGTTCCAAAAGTAGGTGGACGTGTGTAATGCTCAGGATTTCTGTTAGCTTCCTGCCTGTTTGTGTGGTGGTGGCTACTGTGCACGTGCATGAGAGGAAAGCATTCCAGCTGTCCTAGGTGTCTCTCTGAGAGGCTCCAAATCTGCTGGGAACACTGGGAGTGGCTGCAGGCTCTGACAATTCTGCTGCTAACAATTTTAGACAAAGCAGATGATCCAGTCAACCTTGGACTAATTCATTTTTCTATCTCCTCTGCCTTTCTTTGTATTGCCTGCTGAAAGGCAAGAAACCAGGGAGAAAGAAATGCACGTTAGAGTGTAGTGCAGGTCACTGACTCCGAATGAAAAAATTATTGCAAGTCATTCCACTGTCAGACCCTTAAATTAGCATATG
>NW_007205895.1:0-771 GCF_000164805.1 Carlito syrichta | reverse complement strand
AATTTTCTTATTTGATTGCATTGGCAAGCACTTTAGAGAAATGAAATGTTAGCAGGCTCACATTTCTTGTTCGTGAGTTGAATGAGAGCAATACTTTGTTTCACAGTGAACATAATGCTGGCTTTGGTGTGATATGCAAAACTGAATAATAATAATAAAGTAGTTTCAAGTGGTTTCTTTCTTTTTAACCAAGAAATGTTGATGGATCAAACATATTTCCTGGCTGGGCACAGGGGCTCATGCCTATAATCCCAGTATTTTTGGGGGGCCAAGATAGGAGGATTGCTTGAGCCCAGGAGTTCAAGATCAGCCTGGGCAGCACCACGAGACCATGTTTTTACAAAAAAATTAAAGACTCAGTTGGGCATGGCGAAGCACATTAGCAGTCCCAGATACTCAAGAGGCTGAGGTGGAAGGATTAGCTGAGTCTGGGAGGTCGAGGCCGCAGTGAGCTGTGATTGTGTCACTGCCCTCCAGCCTGGGCATCAGAGACAGACCCTGACTCAAAAAAAAAAAATACTATCCAGTCTTGGCTGTGAGCTTGTAAAGCATTTCTTGGAAGCTGCAGAATGCACCCTGGCAGGATTGCAGGCCTGTATGGTGGAAACAAGACACCTCCCTCTCCCAGCCTCCCAGATCAGCTTCCATAGTGGTTGGGAGTGGCTCCTGGGGGCATTAACTCCTGAATTCTACAGACAGTTCTGCACCCCTAAGGGAGGCCCAGGAGGAGGCACAAACCCTGGACGTGGACCTTCCTCCAGTAACCCCTCC
>NW_007205894.1:0-839 GCF_000164805.1 Carlito syrichta | reverse complement strand
TGGCAAGCACTTTAGAGAAATGAAATGTTAGCAGGCTCACATTCTTGTTCGTGAGTTGAATGAGAGCAATACTTTGTTTCACAGTGAACATAATGCTGGCTTTGGTGTGATATGCAAAACTGAATAATAATAATAAAGTAGTTTCAAGTGGCTTCTTTCTTTTTAACCAAGAAATGTTGATGGATCAAACATATTTCCTGGCTGGGCACAGGGGCTCATGCCTATAATCCCAGTATTTTTGGGGGGCCAAGATAGGAGGATTGCTTGAGCCCAGGAGTTCAAGATCAGCCTGGGCAGCACCACGAGACCATGTTTTTACAAAAAAATTAAAGACTCAGTTGGGCATGGCGAAGCACATTAGCAGTCCCAGATACTCAAGAGGCTGAGGTGGAAGGATTAGCTGAGTCTGGGAGGTCGAGGCTGCAGTGAGCTGTGATTGTGTCACTGCCCTCCAGCCTGGGCATCAGAGACAGACCCTGACTCAAAAAAAAAAAATACTATCCAGTCTTGGCTGTGAGCTTGTAAAGCATTTCTTGGAAGCCGCAGAATGCACCCTGGCAGGATTGCAGGCCTGTATGGTGGAAACAAGACACCTCCCTCTCCCAGCCTCCCAGATCAGCTTCCATAGTGGTTGGGAGTGGCTCCTGGGGGCATTAACTCCTGAATTCTACAGACAGTTCTGCACCCCTAAGGGAGGCCCAGGAGGAGGCACAAACCCTGGACGTGGACCTTCCTCCAGTAACCCCTCCATCAGTGGCTTCCCCTCCAGTCTACTGTCCCATCCTGTCCTCTAGTCTGCCAGCAAGTGCTTCCAGATAGCCGGGTGCACTGCTCTGATG
>NW_007205893.1:0-823 GCF_000164805.1 Carlito syrichta | reverse complement strand
GATTCAGGGTTAGGTGTACAAATGTTCATTATGCAGGTACCCTTTTTGATGAGGTGTGCACCCTTTCCCCTGTCAGATTCCAGTACTGCCAATCCGTTACTTAGAGTATTAGAACATTAATTTTTAAAAATTTAATGATGATCTTAACAAATTTACATGCCCAAGATAATATATTTTTAATAGCCTCACTCAGGATTTGAAGTACCAGTGTTTAAGGAACTCTTGGCTAGCAACCTTTTAAAAAAAGAAAAATTATTGTAAAGATGTGAGATACAATTCAGTGTTAGGTATACAAACATTGATCATGCAGGTACCCCTGATAATGAGACATGCCACTCTCTCCCCTAGCACTCTCTCCCCTAGCACTCTCTCCCCTCAACTGACAACCCACCCCACCACCAACAGTTTCCCATTATGGCCAGTCACTTTCTTATAGCATTATAATTGTTCAAGTTCCTCTTATGAGTGAGAACATATGGAACACTGTTCTTTGTTTCTGTGATAAATCGCTGAGTATGTTCGACTCCAAATCCATCCAGGTTGCTGCAAAATCCATATATTTTTTGTTCTTTCTGGGTTCATAATATTCCATTGTGTATATGGGCCACATTTTTTTAATCCAGTTCAGCTTTGATGGACAACATGGTTGTTTCCGTGTTTTTGCTATTGTGAATAGAGCTGCAACAAACATGTGTATAGGTATCTTCTTGTAGAATAATGTGAGTTCCTTTGGAACTGGAAACCCATTCCTATTTGGAAACCTAAAGGCTAATACCTTAGAAATAAGATAGATAAGTGGGACCTCATCAAATTAATGAGCTAA
>NW_007205892.1:0-823 GCF_000164805.1 Carlito syrichta | reverse complement strand
TTCAGAAGACAGAAGGCATAATAAATCTTAACGATGTCAGAAGAAAAACTGTAGAATAATTTAACATATCTTTTCCTTTTTAAAACTTTTGTACATATTCTTGTGACACGCTGTATTTTCTGCTGGTGAATGTTAATTTAAACTTATAGATATGCAAGCCCTACTCCAAAGGTTCCCCTGCCTATTGGAAGGAAATATAAAATGATATTTCCCTTGTATTTTAAACCAATTTCTATTTTTCAAAGTGTATTTCCACTGAATCCCCGAGGATTTTCTCTACCTAAGACATAATGGTGTACTCTGCAACAATGTCTCAGATTAATGTGATACTTTTTACCGACAAGCCTTGAAAATCATGCACACACACAAAAAGAGACCACTGGAGCCCTATGTTTAGAAACCAAAATAACATGGAGATTTCGAAAGAAGAATATGGGATCCTCATTCATATAAAAATTTAGATAATCGAAAATTCTAGAAAACTGACTTTGATGTTACTGAAGCGATGTTCAAATCCTGAGAGACAAATGGCTCAACGGCTGGAAAATAATAGGAAAAACATGCAGAAGTGTCTAAACTAGAGAAAGTGATGACATATGATTAGGTTGTGCTATGACCAAACTCCAACAAGTCTCTGTGACCATAGTAATGAAAGACTACATCGTGGGGAACCCCTCAGGGACCTCCCACTGTGGGAGCTTTTCTGTCCTCTCAATAACTTCTGCGTGAAAACAAAAAGACTACATTGCCCACTGGATCCTAGGACGGCCACTTACCCGTGCAGACGTTTTCGGATAGGTGTGAACACCTTGCTTCCTTCAAT
>NW_007205891.1:0-878 GCF_000164805.1 Carlito syrichta | reverse complement strand
GGCAGCTGGAGGGTCACTTCCTCTATGTCAAGTGCAAAGAAAAGTCACCCAGGAAAGACCCAGCTCATGTAGCAATGGCCCCTGAGGCCAGGGCTTTGAGTGGGCTGCAAGAGGGACACAGAACAAACTCTGGTAGCGGGCCACCCTTGTGTGGTGACCGCATCTGTGACACCCTCCAACTCTGTGTGGCAGGGGTGCATAAAGGGTTGGCTAGAAGTTGGTATGATTGCCAGGGACCTGGTGGAGGGTGTGTCCTACTGAGCCAGCAACTCCACTTCTGCATGAATTCTGTAAGTCAGGATAAGGCCACGTGCACATGGAAAGGTGTACAAGGGTGTCCCCTGTACAACGTACAGTACTGTGCTAAGCAAATGGGGATGTATAGCCACCCTAATCATTTAAAGACTGCTTGGTCAAGTTGCAGTCTCTTCTTCCCATGGAATCCACAGCCATGAGAATGAATGAACCTAGGGTGCATACGAATGTACCCCCAAAATATATGACTCAGCAAAGAGAAGGCGATCTGCAGGAGTCATGCAATATGCTATCACTTCCAGAGAAAGATCAGGAAGACTCAGCACAGCCCTACAGACTGCATATGTCTATCATCATCCACTAGAACAGCGCAGAAGCTGTCACCCAGAAAAACAGATACTGGACCCAGGAGAAAAGTTTTTTATTGGAGGAAGGAAGGGGTTGGTGGCACTTGCCAGACTACTTGAGTCACTTATTTCCTTAAAACAGTTGCAACAAACACGACAAAATGTCAGGCTTGGGCAAAGCTGGAGGCACAAATGTTTGCTGTATTCTTCTCTATGTCGTTCTTTCTCTGTGGGAAACCCTTTGTGGTAGATTAAGGAAGGAGGGGTGGGAGCAGA
>NW_007205890.1:0-949 GCF_000164805.1 Carlito syrichta | reverse complement strand
ACTCCACTTCTGCATGAATTCTGTAAGTCAGGATAAGACCACGTGCACATGGAAAGGTGTACAAGGGTGTCCCCTGTACAACGTACAGTACTGTGCTAGCAAATGGGGATGTATAGCCACCCTAATCATTAAAGACTGCTTGGTCAAGTTGCAGTCTCTTCTTCCCATGGAATCCACAGCCATGAGAATGAATGAACCTAGGGTGCATACGAATGTACCCCCAAAATATATGACTCAGCAAAGAGAAGGCGATCTGCAGGAGTCATGCAATATGCTATCACTTCTAGAGAAAGATCAGGAAGACTCAGCACAGCCCTACAGACTGCATATGTCTATCATCATCCACTAGAACAGCGCAGAAGCTGTCACCCAGAAAAACAGATACTGGACCCAGGAGAAAAGTTTTTTATTGGAGGAAGGAAGGGGTTGGTGGCACTTGCCAGACTACTCGAGTCACTTATTTCCTTAAAACAGTTGCAACAAACACGACAAAATGTCAGGCTTGGGCAAAGCTGGAGGCACAAATGTTTGCTGTATTCTTCTCTATGTCGTTCTTTCTCTGTGGGAAACCCTTTGTGGTAGATTAAGGAAGGAGGGGTGGGAGCACAGGTAACAGAGGATGCCACTCCAAAATGTGAACTTGGCATCAGGGTTGTTCTGAGCTGGAGGCAATTGAGAAGAAACAAGTACAAGAGCTCCTGCCCTCCCCCATATCTGCTTCCCCCATATCTGCCTCAGAGCAGGACACATAGTTACAAAGGTGTCCCCCTTCCTTCCAGGAAAGACAAAAGTTCATCACTGGAGATGGCATTCGATGCTTATCAGTCCAGAGTCAGTGCCAGAGGAATCTGTGTAACAAATTTTCCAGCTACCTTTAGCTACCATCCCTTTCCCTCAGCTATAGAAGCTAGAAGGGTAGGAGGAAAAATAATAAGGTGAAGGAATGGAA
>NW_007205889.1:0-1307 GCF_000164805.1 Carlito syrichta | reverse complement strand
AGTCTGGTTCAAGTCATTGTACTCTATCCTCATTGTCAGAATAAATCATTTCCTCCTTTGACTTCTGAAGTCTTAATCCCTTGTATCAGTAAGGATCTATTCAGGAGACAGAAACCATACCACCTATTTGGACAGAGAAAATTTAATATAAGTAATTCTTGCCAGGCGCAATGACTTACACCTGTAATCCCAGAGTTTGGGGGCCAATGAGAGAGGAGTGCTTGAACCCAGGAGTTTGAGACCAGCCTGAGCAGCACAGCAAGACCTCGGGACTATAAAAATTATTATTAATAATAATAAAAATAAGCCGGACTCGGTGGCTTAGCCTGTAATCCTGCGCTTTGGGAGGCTGAGGTGAATGGATTGCCAGAGCCCGTGGGTTTGAGACCCGCCTGGGCAACTTGGCGAGACCTCATTTCTACAATAAATCAAAAAATCAGCCGGGCATGGTAGCACGAGCCTGTAGTTCCAGTTACTTGGAAGGCTGAGGCAGAAGGATCGCCAGAGCCCAGCAGGTCAAGGCTGCGGTGGCCAGGAGTGGCCACTGCACTCCAGTCTGGGTGACAGAGTGAGACACCAACTCAAAAAAAAAACAAAACAAAAAAATAAAAATAAAGAATTACTAAACAGGTAATGTTTTGTGTTGAACTGTTTGCCTCTAAAATTCATCTGTAGAAGGCCTAATCTTCAATATCTCAGAATGTAATCTTACTCGGAAACAGGAGAAAGACCCCAAAAAAACAAAATTGTCTTTTGGAGAGTGGGTTCCCTGTAGTACAAATGCCCCCCACTAGGTAAGTGTCTTAGGAACCCATCGGCATCAGTTTGTCAGCTAGTATACTGAAAGGTTGCATTCAGCTTCAGTGAATTTTTGTTATGATTCTTTCAACACATTTGCCCATTTCATGATAGGTGATTTACAGGTATGTCTGTCCACACCATTGAATGTTCAGCAGTTTTTGACCAAAAGAAGCTGGAACCTAATTCTCCACCTTCCCTGTTCACCTGATCTCATTGTAACCAAATTTTTCTTTGTTTCCACAGATGAAAAAAGTCCTCTAAGAGAAACATTTTGCCAATGTAGAAGAGGTGAAATAAAAAATGTCAGAGGCACTAGAAGGCACCAAAATGGATGAGCTCAAAAACTGTTTTGAGCAATGAAAAAAGTGTCTCAATAGATATACTGCATCACACAGAGAGTATATTGGTGGTGACTGAAGTCTAAACATGTGAAGACAAATACAAAACATTTTATAAATAAATGCCTTTTTTTTGTGGTCCCTCCTTTTAGAATTGCTTTGGATATA
>NW_007205888.1:0-881 GCF_000164805.1 Carlito syrichta | reverse complement strand
AGACCCCAAAAAAACAAAATTGTCTTTAGAAGAGTGGTTCCTTGTAGTACAAATGCCCCCCACTAGGTAAGTGTCTTAGGAACCCATCGGCATCAGTGTGTCAGCTAGTATTACTGAGAGGTTGCATTCAGCTTCAGTGAATTTTTGTTATGATTCTTTTCAACACATTTGCCCATTTCATGATAGGGTGATTTACAAGTGTGTCTGTCCACACCATTGAATGTTCAGCAGTTTTTGACCAAAAGAAGCAGGAACCTAATGCTCCACCTTCCCTGTTCACCTGATCTCATTGTAACCAAATTTTTCTTTGTTTCCACAGATGAAAAAAGTCCTCTAAGAGAAACATTTTGCCAATGTAGAAGAGGTGAAATAAAAAATGTCAGAGGCACTAGAAGGCACCAAAATGGATGAGCTCAAAAACTGTTTTGAGCAATGAAAAAAGTGTCTCAATAGATATATTGCATCACACAGAGAGTATATTGGTGGTGACTGAAGTCTAAACATGTGAAGACAAATACAAAACATTTTATAAATAAATGCCTTTTTTTTGAGGTCCCTCCTTTTAGAATTGCTTTGGATATAATTAGTTAAGATGAGGTCATATTGGAGCAATGTGGTTCTCTAACACAATATGACTAATGTTCTTATGAGAAGAGGAAATCTGAGCACATACAGCAAACAAGGAATGTACCAGGTGAAGATGAAAACAGAGATGGGGGTGATGCATTTACAAGTCAGAGAATATGTAAACTGCTGGCAAACCCCCAGCAGCTGGGGAAAGGCATGAACCAGATTCTCCCTCAAAGTCCTCAGGGGAAGCAACCCTGCTGACACTTTGATTTGGACTTCCTGCCACAGAACTACCAGACAAGACACCTCTG
>NW_007205887.1:0-815 GCF_000164805.1 Carlito syrichta | reverse complement strand
TTGGAAGGAGCTCTTGAAGCCTCTTTAGTCAGGGAGTGAGGAGATGAGTTACCCTAACCGATTTTAGAATGGTGTTGTGAAGGGTAGGCTAAGGGGAGGAAGGAGTTGAGGAAGAAGCTGTTCTAATGGGAGATGCCAGAGAGGATAAGGCTGACATTCTTTGTGTCATTTCCTACATCTGTTACCTTCGGAGGTTATGTATATCATTGTTTTATTTTTAAAATGGAATCTTAAGCCAGGCTCGGTGGCTCAGCCTGTAATCCCGCGCCTTTGGGAGGCTGAGGTGAGTGGATTGCCTGAGCCCACGGGTTTGAGACCCACTTGGGCAATGAGACCTCATCTCTACAATAAAGCAAAAAATCAGCCGGGTGTGGTAGTGCATGCCTGTAATTCCGGCTACTTGGAAGGCTGAGGCAGAAGGATCGCCGGAGCCCAGCAGGTGAGGCTGCGGTGGCTGGGAGCGGCCACTGCACTCCAGTCTGGGTGACAGAGTGAGACTCTAACTCTAAATAAATAAGTAAATTAATAAATAAATGAATAATAATGGAATCTTAAAAATAACACTTTTTTTAAGCTCTGAGAAATGAGAGAGCTGCCCTATGTAAAGTGGTTGATGGATGTGTCTTAGGATATTGACTAAACAGTGCTTTTTCTTCTCCTATTGCTTGATCTACTAGGTGGGAAAACAAAGCTCTAAAAAAAATCTCAGGGAAGTCATAATTAGAGATGGGTAAGTTAAATACATATGATAAATTAATCAGGATGGTTTTAATCACCAATGCCATTTTTTTGTTTGTTTATCTAGCATAACCGAA
>NW_007205886.1:0-720 GCF_000164805.1 Carlito syrichta | reverse complement strand
CACAAACAAAAATGAGCAAAACAAACAGACAAAAAATAAAAACAAGGAACCAATGTCGCTCTGTGGTCTTTTCTGTAAGTTCAGTGTCCTTTCAGCTCTGATCTCTAGGTCTCAGTGCAGGCTGATGTGCTCACAGCTTGGGCCAAATGGCCCAGGCCTACTGTGGGAGGAGAGTGGATCAGATCTGGACTCAACTGACTTGCTGCCTGTCGTCTACCACTCAGATCTGACCTCTGTGTGTTATGTTCTAGCCTCACAATGAAGAAGAAATCTAGACAGAAATGAATAGTTTTTAAGCCAGTACAGCTAATTTTATTCCTATTCTGTGAAGAGATTATAGGCACAGTCTTTCTTTTTCTAAATAATTCAATCTTTTAGAAATAGGAAAGTTATAGAAACATAGAAATTGAGAATAACAAAGTTGACTCAGTATTTGATCAAATTTCCTAAGATTTGTGTTCTCTTAAGCTGAATAATCTTTTTAAATTTAATATCAGTTCTGAAAGACCTCTCTCTATAGATTGGTTTTATTGACAATTTTTAATGTTCTTTGCTGTTTCTAAGCTGGAATTATGTCATAGACATCTGTATATCTTACTTATAGAAAAGTATCTAACTCGATGGCTTACTTGATGTGTACAAATCGTATTTTTGTTTTAATACTTTATATATGTACATCATGATTCTGGTTTAATTACCGACTTGTTGCAAATACTCTTT
>NW_007205885.1:0-1284 GCF_000164805.1 Carlito syrichta | reverse complement strand
GGAGGAGAGTGGATCAGATCTGGACTCAACTGACTTGCTGCCTGTCGTCTACCACTCAGATCTGACCTCTGTGTGTTATGTTCTAGCCTCACAATGAAGAAGAAATCTAGACAGAAATGAATAGTTTTTAAGCCAGTACAGCTAATTTTATTCCTATTCTGTGAAGAGATTATAGGCACAGTCTTTCTTTTTCTAAATAATTCAATCTTTTAGAAATAGGAAAGTTATAGAAACATAGAAATTGAGAATAACAAAGTTGACTCAGTATTTGATCAAATTTCCTAAGATTTGTGTTCTCTTAAGCTGAATAATCTTTTTAAATTTAATATCAGTTCTGAAAGACCTCTCTCTAGAGATTGGTTTTATTGACAATTTTTAATGTTCTTTGCTGTTTCTAAGCTTGAATTATGTCATAGACATCTGTATATCTTACTTAAAGAAAAGTATCTAACTCTATGGCTTACTTGATGTGTACAAATCGTATTTTTGTTTTAATACTTTAGATATGTACATCATGATTCTGGTTTAATTACCGACATGTTGCAAATACTCTTTCAGTTTATGGAAATGTCAAGCGGTTAGGTATTGACAGGTAAGAAACTTTAATAAAGCTTAACTTCGAACTCAGTGAAGATCACCCTTAGATAATTGGTATTATAATTGTGTTTTTGTTGTTGCTTTTGAAAAGATAAAGAAATTTGAAGTTATTTTGTTGCTGTCAGAATCTACCACCATGTATAAAGTAGATGTTACTTAAGACCATAATGGCATATTATATAAAAGAACAATCAACTACTAAGGTAAAAAGATTTTATAAAGTATAATTGGTTACTGCTACTTATTATTAATTGCCTCAGTCAGGGTTTTTAATTGCAGGTAGCAAAGGGCAGTTCTGACTAATTCAAGCAGAAAAGGGAGTTATTGAAAGCATATTGGTTAGTTTACCAAACTGATGGGAAGGTTGTTTACCGAACTGATGGGAAGGTTCTTTACATAGGAACTAAGAAGACTAGGTAACATAAAAGGCATAGCTAAGAATCATGATAGAAACCCATCTGGTGACAGTAATGTGGCCACATGTTGCTGAGGTCTAGGCTCAACCACTGACAGCATAGCTGTTGCTGTTGCCTTTGGAAACTCAGTGTTGCTGCTGCCTCCTGTTGCCAAAATTCCTCCTTTGCTGCCCCATCTTCTTATTGCCTCTAACTGTTATATGGTCCTTGGTGGCAATGTCATAGTGGAAGAATCTAAATTAAGCACCCATGTCATGCTGGAGGGTGACTG
>NW_007205884.1:0-961 GCF_000164805.1 Carlito syrichta | reverse complement strand
GAACAATTATAATGCTATAAGAATGAGATTGGCAGTAGTGGGAAACTGCCAGGGGAGGGGTAGCCTGGGATTGGCAGTTGAGGGAAACTGGTAGGGGAGGGGGGGGTCATACTTATCAACAGGGTTACCTGCACGATCAATGTTTGTATATCTAACCTTGAATAGTACCCATCTCTATAATAAATAATAATTAAAAAAATTAAAAATTTAAAAAATACCTTGTGTCAATTCACCATCTTTACCCTCCTCTGGCTAGAACATATATGTACTTTCACTCTGCTTTTATCTTTAAAAAAAAAATGATTTCAAAGAGGTTAGTTAGAAGTAGAGCGAATATCTGCGTGCCTTCCACCTAGCATAAAAATTGTAAGGTACAGTCCAGCTTTCCTAGCCTTCCTTAACCCAGAGGACAGTGAAGGCTCCATGAACAGGAACAAACAGTTTGGAAAACAAATTCTGTCCCAATGGCTAGACAGCCCACAGACTTTCCCCAATTTTTGGTGGGGGGGAGGGATTACGGGAGAGTTGCTTTCAAACGCGTCATTGGAACAATCATGTGGAATACTCAGTGCCCCCAGGCTCTGAGTCCAGCTCCCTGTGGAGAGGTCAGGGCTGCTACTGCCAAGATGCCACCAGCAGTTGGCACCCATCGCCCTAAAGTCACGCTCAAAGCTGCTCCCACGGAAGGATACTGCTGGTGCCACTCTTGTTTCCCGTAGTCAGGAGATCCCTTCAACTCCCTCTTAGATCCACAGACCCCAGAATAGAGCAGTCTGTGCCCCCAACATCTCACCCATATTTGGTGAAGTGGGCCTCATCGCTGATCATGGGACAAAGCTTGGTAACAGACGGATTGCCGCTTAGAAGCTCAGTCCCTCCCCAAGACTCAAGCATTGTTGATAGGCTCCATCTGGATCCCCAGCTTCCTTTTCTCAGGGTGGGGTTCTCCACGGGGATATTT
>NW_007205883.1:0-898 GCF_000164805.1 Carlito syrichta | reverse complement strand
TTAAAAAAAATGATTTCAAAGAGGTTAGTTAGAAGTAGAGCGAATATCTGCGTGCTTCCACCTAGCATAAAAATTGTAAGGTACAGTCCAGCTTTCCTAGCCTTCCTTAACCCAGAGGACAGTGAAGGCTCCATGAACAGGAACAAACAGTTTGGAAAACAAATTCTGTCCCAATGGCTAGACAGCCCACAGACTTTCCCCAATTTTTGGTGGGGGGGAGGGATTACGGGAGAGTTGCTTTCAAACGCGTCATTGGAACAATCATGTGGAATACTCAGTGCCCCCAGGCTCTGAGTCCAGCTCCCTGTGGAGAGGTCAGGGCTGCTACTGCCAAGATGCCACCAGCAGTTGGCACCCATCGCCCTAAAGTCACCCTCAAAGCTGCTCCCACGGAAGGATACTGCTGGTGCCACTCTTGTTTCCCGTAGTCAGGAGATCCCTTCAACTCCCTCTTAGATCCACAGACCCCAGAATAGAGCAGTCTGTGCCCCCAACATCTCACCCATATTTGGTGAAGTGGGCCTCATCGCTGATCATGGGACAAAGCTTGGTAACAGACGGATTGCTGCTTAGAAGCTCAGTCCCTCCCCAAGACTCAAGCATTGTTGATAGGCTCCATCTGGATCCCCAGCTTCCTTTTCTCAGGGTGGGGTTCTCCACGGGGATATTTTGTTTCTCAGTACACATGGGCCACTGGCCAACTTGCCACTCAACCTCACAGGTCAGTGTGGACCCTAGGGAAGGAAGGCATGCTTGAAGTCCTAACCCAGCTTACTCTTCTAAGGACAGAATGCATGTCTATCAGATGTGTTTGCTGTTGTTTTCTGCACAGTAAAAATTTTCTCATTGAACATGGGAAAATTGCCTAGGAAAAAATGACACCCGCAGTAGCTTGTGA
>NW_007205882.1:0-1280 GCF_000164805.1 Carlito syrichta | reverse complement strand
GTATGGGGATAGGTAGGGGTCTTGTTTTAGTCTTCTGCATGTTGTCAGTCAGCTTTCCCAGCACTACTTACTGAATAGGTTCTCATCTCCCTAGTCGTTGGTGGTGGAGGCTTTGTCAAATATGAGTAGGTTGAGAAATTGAAGTTTCGCTTCTGGAATCTCAAATCTGTTCCATTGGTCTATATGCCTGTTCTTGTACCAATACCAGGCTGTTTTGATTATCGTAGCTCTCTAATAACATCTAAAATCTGGGAGTTTGATAGCTCCTGCTTTGCTTTTTTTGTTGTAGCTGTTGTTACTGTTGTTCTGATTTTAAGTGTTCTTTTGGCTATTCGTAATAGTTTATGCTGCCATATGAATTCCTTTATTGTTTCCAGGTCTGAGAAGAATGCTGCTGATAAGTTGATGAGTACTGATTTAAATTTGTAAATTGCCTTAGGTAGAATGGACATCTTAACAATGTTGATTCTTCCAATCCATGTGCATGGAATATCTTTCCATTTGTTTGTGTCATCTTTGATTTCTTTGAGCAGTATTGGTAGTTTCCATGGTAAAGGTCTTTCACATCTCTGGTTAGGATGATGCCAAGGTATTTCTTTTTTCGGTGGCTATTGTGAATGGGATTATGCTTTTCATTTGGGTTTCTGTTGCTTATTTATTGGTGTAAAGAAATACGATTGTCTTTTGCACGTTTATTTTATACCCTGAGACTTTGTCAAAGTCCTTTATCAGTGCAAGTAGGTTTTTGACAGATTCTCTTTGATTTTTCAGTTATAGAATCATGTTGTCTGTAAAGAGGAATAACTTGACTTTCTCTTTTCCTATTTGGATATCCCTAATCTCCTTCTCTTGTCTGATTGCTCTGGCTAGGTCTTCCGAATCTATGTTGAACAAGAGGGGTGAGTGGGCATCCTTGTCTTGTTCCAGTTTTCAGGGGAAGTGTTTCCAATTTCTGTGTGTTCACCAGTATGCTGGCTGTGGGTTTATCATAGATAGCTCTTACTATTTTGAGGCATGTTCCATCTATGCCTAGATGTTTGAGGGTTTGTATTTTATCAAAAGCTTTTTCTGCATTTAATGATATAATCATGTGGCTTTTATTTTTTTATGTCTGTTGATGTATTTAATGACATTTATGGTTTGACAAATGTTGAACCAGCCCTGCATCCCTGGGATGAAGCCTACTTAGTCATGGTGGACTATTTTTTTAGGTATGCTGTTGAATCCAGTTTGCTAGGATCTCGTTGAGAATTTCAGCATCTATGTTCATCAAGAATATG
>NW_007205881.1:0-841 GCF_000164805.1 Carlito syrichta | reverse complement strand
CGCCCCTAGCAAGTGATTATCACACTGCTGGAGGGTATAGAAAATGGTATATAAGTTGGAAAAGGTTTGAATAAAATTGGCTTCAGTCCTGATCAGACTGTTCCCAGAAGAACTGCCTCTGAGTGGTCTCTTCTCGCTGTCCAGATTCTCTGGTGTGGGTCCTAACCCACCCTTGGTCAGTGCTGGTCACCGACATCTCACTATGACTGTTTCATAAGCAGCAAACAAATCTATCACAAGCAACCCATAGGTAGAAGACATAATGTGGGTGAAAGCGTAGGGTCTGCTAGTGCCTTGACTCCCTTCCTAAAAGTAGGAAATTTCCCACTTTATGAGTCTTCACATAAGGCAAAGCCCACCTCCCTATGTAGAGCTGACAAGGCCATATACTCATCCTTCCAGTCACCCTCCAGCATGACATGGGTGCTTAATTTAGATTCTTCCACTATGACATTCCCACCAAGGCCCCTATAACAGTTAGAGGCAATAAGAAGATGGGGCAGCAAAGGAGGAATTTTGGCAACAGGAGGCAGCAGCAACACTGAGTTTCCAAAGGCAACAGCAACAGCTATGCTGTCAGTGGTTGAGCCTAGACCTCAGCAACATGTGGCCACATTACTGTCACCAGATGGGTTTCTATCATGATTCTTAGCTATGCCTTTTATGTTACCTAGTCTTCTTTGTTCCTATGTAAAGAACCTTCCCATCAGTTCGGTAAACAACCTTCCCATCAGTTTGGTAAACTAACCAATATGCTTTCAATAACTCCCTTTTCTGCTTGAATTAGTCAGACTGCCCTGTTACCTGCAATTAAAAACCCTGACTGAGCAATTAATAATAA
>NW_007205880.1:0-1347 GCF_000164805.1 Carlito syrichta | reverse complement strand
GGTTGAGCCTAGACCTCAGCAACATGTGGTCACATTACTGTCACCAGATGGGTTTCTATCATGATTCTTAGCTATGCCTTTTATGTTACCTAGTCTTCTTTGTTCCTATGTAAGGAACCTTCCCATCAGTTCAGTAAACAACCTTCCCATCAGTTTGGTAAACTAACCAATATGCTTTCAATAACTACCTTTTCTGCTTGAATTAGTCAGAACTGCCCTGTTACCTGCAATTAAAAACCCTGACTGAGGCAATTAATAATAAAGTAGCAGTAACCAATTATACTTTATAAAATCTTTTTACCTTAGTAGTTGATTGTTCTTTTATATAATATGCCATTATGGTCTTAAGTAACATCTACTTTATACATGGTGGTAGATTCTGACAGCAACAAAATAACTTCAAATTTCTTTATCTTTTCAAAAGCAACAACAAAAACACAATTATAATACCAATTATCTAAGGGTGATCTTCACTGAGTTCGAAGTTAAGCTTTATTAAAGTTTCTTACCTGTCAATACCTAACCGCTTGACATTTCCATAAACTGAAAGAGTATTTGCAACATGTCGGTAATTAAACCAGAATCATGATGTACATATCTAAAGTATTAAACAAAAATACGATTTGTACACATCAAATAAGCCATAGAGTTAGATACTTTTCTTTAAGTAAGATATACAGATGTCTATGACATAATTCAAGCTTAGAAACAGCAAAGAACATTAAAAATTGTTAATAAAACCAATCTCTAGAGAGAGGTCTTTCAGAACTGATATTAAATAAAAAAAAGATTATTCAGCTTAAGAGAACACAAATCTTAGGAAATTTGATCAAATACTGAGTCAACTTTGTTATTCTCAATTTCTATGTTTCTATAACTTTCCTATTTCTAAAAGATTGAATTATTTAGAAAAAGAAAGACTGTGCCTATAATCTCTTCACAGAATAGGAATAAAATTAGCTGTACTGGCTTAAAAACTATTCATTTCTGTCTAGATTTCTTCTTCATTGTGAGGCTAGAACATAACACACAGAGGTCAGATCTGAGTGGTAGACTTGACAGGCAGCAAGTCAGTTGAGTCCATGATCCACTCTCCTCCCACAGTAGGCCTGGGCCATTTGGCCCAAGCTGTGAGCACATCAGCCTGCACTGAGACCTAGAGATCAGAGCTGAAAGGACACTGAACTTACAGAAAAGACCACAGAGCGACATTGGTTCCTTGTTTTTATTTTTTGTCTGTTTGTTTTGCTCATTTTTGTTTGTCTTAGTTTTTTCTCTTTCTGCTTTTGATAACGTTTTTGAACTTGCTTTGTTTCTGTTATTTTACTGATTTTTTTCCCTATTCTG
>NW_007205879.1:0-855 GCF_000164805.1 Carlito syrichta | reverse complement strand
ACCCGGCCGCCTTTTTTTTAAAATCGTAGACACGAAGTCTGACCGAGTCGTTCAGGCCGTTTACAGACCCCCGGACTCGGGCAATCCTCTCACCTCGACCTCCCAGAGTTCTCGGGCGGGCGACACAGCGAGACTCCGCCCGAAAGACATGAAAAAAAAAGCGTCAGGAACGCAAGCACGAGCCACCACACCGAGCTACGGCGACTCCTCTTCCCGTGCGTGTCCTCAGTCAGAAGAAGGAAGGCAAAGGCAGGGGCCCACGTCGACCACGGGTGACGCCGACAGTACCGCCAGCGTTCATCCGAGAAGAGATCCCCATCCACGTCCCGAGCCTCCCTCGCTCACCGTCGCATCCAAGGGACAGACAGGGCACCGGCGGCAAAATCATCACCCCGTGCTTTCTTTTTCACGTCGATCTTTTCAGTCTTCCACGTCTCAAAAGGCGCACACGGAAACAACCGGACATCAGAGCCGAAGGGGAAAGCGAACGGCAGCCCACTCCTCCTCCCGCCTCGCGAAAGTCATCCAGGCCTCGACGAGTCCAGACGCGCCTCGGACGGAACGGCGACACAGGAGACAGCGCGGAGATCGTCCTCAGCTCGAAAACGAGGCACGCCAAAAATCAGTCAGAAGTCTCCAGAGGAACCAGGCGCACGAGGATCATCATCTCGACATCAACAGCACCGTCACCGGAAGAGACCGTCTCGAACCGGAAACTCTTCCACGAGGCCCAGGCGAGAGGATCCCTCGAGGCCAGAAGTCGGAGACGAGGCTCAGGAACACAGCGAGACCCCCCCCCCACACCTACACGGAACAGAAAAACAAGAAGAAAGGAAGGAAGATCAGAGCCGGCCG
>NW_007205878.1:0-667 GCF_000164805.1 Carlito syrichta | reverse complement strand
CCCCGTGCTTTCTTTTTCCGTCGATCTTTTCAGTCTTCCACGTCTCAAAAGGCGCACACGGAAACAACCGGACATCAGAGCCGAAGGGGAAAGCGAACGGCAGCCCACTCCTCCTCCCGCCTCGCGAAAGTCATCCAGGCCTCGACGAGTCCAGACGCGCCTCGGGCGGAACGGCGACACAGGAGACAGCGCGGAGATCGTCCTCAGCTCGAAAACGAGGCACGCCAAAAATCAGTCAGAAGTCTCCAGAGGAACCAGGCGCACGAGGATCATCATCCCGACATCAACAGCACCGTCACCGGAAGAGACCGTCTCGAACCGGAAACTCTTCCACGAGGCCCCGGCGAGAGGATCCCTCGAGGCCAGAAGTCGGAGACGAGGCTCAGGAACACAGCGAGACCCCCCCCACACCTACACGGAACAGAAAAACAAGAAGAAAGGAAGGAAGATCAGAGCCGGCCGAAAGAGGGAGTCTCTCCGCAGCACCCGTCTTCCCCTCCATCCGCATCTCCGTCCCGTCGCCTACCTCCAAGTCGAGCCAAAAAAGAGAGGGAAAGCCTCACCGAGGGAGTCAACAACCGGTGGAGACCAAAAGCAGGAAAACCCACGTCTCGTGCGCCTTCCCTCTGTGCCCAGCCAACCAAACAAGAGACCTCCACCACAAGAC
>NW_007205877.1:0-824 GCF_000164805.1 Carlito syrichta | reverse complement strand
TGCAGTATAGCATCCAATAAAGAAAAATCAAATTGTCTCAGGTTGTATGTGTCCTTTTTTCCATGAGTCAAAAGGATGTTTATTCCACAGCAATAAATTGTCACTTGTTAATAAAGTCTGAATTAAAGTGACTTATCTACTACAGAAACGGTGACTTTTCAACTTTCGTGGGTCTGGTTTAGTTTTCTGTGGCCAAGATGGTGGCCTGCTGACAGAGCTTCTGGAATGTTTTTCCTCGTTCTTCCCCCTGGCTGCAGCGGGGTGAACTCTCTTATCAAAATCACTTCCCCAGAGCACGTCAGGGCCGAATCCTTCCTGCTTCCTCTTTTTCTAGATGGACTGCATGAGTCTGTCTGCTATAAACTGGCCACGTTCTAGCTGCCATGGTAGGTTTTTTTGCTGTGACATTGCAAAGCAAATATATTTTTCCTTTACTGTGTAGATAAGAAGAAAAACAACAATAGCAACAACAAGGGGCAGTGACAGGAGGAAACATCCCTGTGGGGACATTGCCAGTTCCTCTTGTGTCTTACTCAGATACATCTGGCCTTCACTATCATTGCAGACAGCCCAGAAAGCCCAAAGAATACCCCCCAGGGCCCTTTCACCAGCCCACCTCCCCTCCCACAGTGCCAGAGAAGCTTCCTCTTGTAGGTTCCAGAGAGCGTCTCCACTCTGCAAAAGCAGAGAAACAGGCTGGGCATGTTTTTCTTTCTCTGAAAACAATAAAATAAAGACGGATGTTTTCCTATGATCACGAATGTATGTGTTCCTTTACAACTGTAATTTTGAAAGTTGTGTCCTGTTTATTTTTTGCCAGGAAT
>NW_007205876.1:0-1024 GCF_000164805.1 Carlito syrichta | reverse complement strand
GAAACATCCCTGTGGGGACATTGCCAGTTCCTCTTGTGTCTTACTCAGATACATCTGGCCTTCACTATCATTGCAGACAGCCCAGAAAGCCCAAAGAATACCCCCCAGGGCCCTTTCACCAGCCCACCTCCCCTCCCACAGTGCCAGAGAAGCTTCCTCTTGTAGGTTCCAGAGAGCGTCTCCACTCTGCAAAAGCAGAGAAACAGGCTGGGCATGTTTTTCTTTCTCTGAAAACAATAAAATAAAGACGGATGTTTTCCTATGATCACGAATGTATGTGTTCCTTTACAACTGTAATTTTGAAAGTTGTGTCCTGTTTATTTTGCCAGGAATCTGGAGGAGGATACAGAAGGTGGCATCTGTAAATTGCCAGAAATGTGGAGGCAAAGGAAGAGCACTTTATCATAGGTTCTGGATATCCTTGGGCTGAAATAATGAACCAAATCATTTGTTAAGGATAAAAATACAGTCTGCCCTTGGATTAAAAATAGAAAAACCTTGTTGGTATAGGAAGGGAAAAGGTGTAGTTTGTCAGCAACAAGTTTGGAAAAGAATTAGGGAGTCCAGTTTGCTTACTGTACAGGACATTCTGCGTTTAAGAAGCCAAAACTCAGCACGCACCTTGGCTTTGATCTTGTCCTCCACTCAAGTCTCAGAGCATCCTGCAAGAGCTCAGGTCTCATGTGGTCCATCCCACAGAGCAGGGAACGTTCAGTGGTTGACCACCCCTTGGCCTATGATGGACTCTGGTTGAACATACTGGTTTTAGTTGAACTAATTTGTTATTACCATTTTATCTTTTGAATATTATATTTCCATTTGTTGGATATTTTAAGATTGTTTTATTGGCTATTTTAGTTTTGCTTTCTTTGACTCTGTTTTTGAAATAACAAAAATGAAAATAACGGTAAGGACCATCTACACACGAAGTGCTCATTTTGGGAGCTTCATTCCACTGCTAGTTAGTCTTGCAGCCTCCCACAGGAAATACCCTCATCTCTTCCAAAATCAGCAGATTGCAGTT
>NW_007205875.1:0-854 GCF_000164805.1 Carlito syrichta | reverse complement strand
TTAAAACTTGATCATCAAGGTGTTCATATAAGAAGTAGAGACTTTAAGAGGTAATTAAGTGTTGTGATCTCTGTCCTAATAATGAGATTAATGACCTGTAAACAGGTGTAAAACAGCTGTTCATGGCTGGGCTCAATAGCTCATCCTGTAATCCCATCACTTCAGGAAAATGAGGAGAGTGGTTTGTCTGAACCTACAGGTTCAAGACTAGTCTGGTCAACTTGGTGAGACTTCTTCTGTACAATAAGCCCCCCAAAAAGAAAATAGTTGGGCATAGAATTGCATGACTATAGTTCCAGCTACTTGAAAGGCTGAGGTGGAAGGACAAGTTAACTTTATTGACTGCACAAGTTAATCTGTTCTGGCAAATGTCTTCTCTTCTGTTCTTGTCAATAAGGT
Organism: Carlito syrichta; assembly: GCF_000164805.1. Taxonomy (NCBI): domain Eukaryota; kingdom Metazoa; phylum Chordata; class Mammalia; order Primates; family Tarsiidae; genus Carlito; species Carlito syrichta. Next base: position 455 of record NW_007205875.1, on the reverse strand, counting down.
CCACTAGAAATAGTTTACGTTAAGCTGATAAGGCTAGCAATATAATTTCACTGTCCTGTCTCAACAATATAACATCTTTCTAGCTCTGCGTCATTATTTAATTTGCAAGGATCTTGATTTCCTTTTCTCCCCATAAAATATCACACTGCTTGTTGACACTGTTGACATTTGGTGAATGGATATATGAACAAAATATATTCAACAAAAATTCTGGAACTGTCTACCTCAGTGACATTTCTAGAATTCTAGTGGCAATGAGCAGGTTGAGACATTCATTTTAAGGTGATGGATAAATTGTTGAATCTGGTCCTTCCAACAATAGCAACAGCAAAAAAGCATCCCATTAGTTATGTGGGCCTTTTTGGATTTTGAAGGAAATTCATTTCTCTTCTGGATATGTCATTACGACTCACTTTCCAAGTGATTGAAAAGATCTATTAGTTTTAGGAGTCCAG
>NW_007205874.1:0-851 GCF_000164805.1 Carlito syrichta | reverse complement strand
CTGTTCATGGCTGGGCTCAATAGCTCATCCTGTAATCCCATCACTTCAGGAAAATGAGGAGAGTGGTTTGTCTGAACTACAGGTTCAAGACTAGTCTGGTCAACTTGGTGAGACTTCTTCTGTACAATAAGCCCCCCAAAAAGAAAATAGTTGGGCATAGAATTGCATGACTATAGTTCCAGCTACTTGAAAGGCTGAGGTGGAAGGACAAGTTAACTTTATTGACTGCACAAGTTAATCTGTTCTGGCAAATGTCTTCTCTTCTGTTCTTGTCAATAAGGTCCACTAGAAATAGTTTACGTTAAGCTGATAAGGCTAGCAATATAATTTCACTGTCCTGTCTCAACAATATAACATCTTTCTAGCTCTGCGTCATTATTTAATTTGCAAGGATCTTGATTTCCTTTTCTCCCCATAAAATATCACACTGCTTGTTGACACTGTTGACATTTGGTGAATGGATATATGAACAAAATATATTCAACAAAAATTCTGGAACTGTCTACCTCAGTGACATTTCTAGAATTCTAGTGGCAATGAGCAGGTTGAGACATTCATTTTAAGGTGATGGATAAATTGTTGAATCTGGTCCTTCCAACAATAGCAACAGCAAAAAAGCATCCCATTAGTTATGTGGGTCTTTTTGGATTTTGAAGGAAATTCATTTCTCTTCTGGATATGTCATTACGACTCACTTTCCAAGTGATTGAAAAGATCTATTAGTTTTTAGGAGTCCAGAATATGAGAAGGCTTTGCCACAGACCCAGGCTGCTGTACAAGCTGGGCTGACACTTGGGTCATGCATTCTAGCAGATACTTGAAGTGTCTATGGCAAATAGAGAGATACAATG
>NW_007205873.1:0-1069 GCF_000164805.1 Carlito syrichta | reverse complement strand
CCCAAGGATTGAAACCTCCACAGGAGCCAGCACTAAGCTAGGAAAACCTGAACTCTGATGAACTGCTGCAGGCACAGCATGGAAAACTTGAGAGGGAAAATCCCTGGACACCAGTCATGGGGTCCCACATTTTTGTCAGTGTGAGATTCCAGAGCTGCACCAGTGTCTCATGGCAAAAAAAGAGAGAGAAAAATCTCCCCATTCTTCCAGCAGGGAATTTTTTAATTGAAACATGCCAGAGCACGCTGTTCTCTTTAACAAGACCTGCTGGAAGGACTCATTGTTTAACTGGAGCTTCATGTGCTGGGGTTGTATCCTATCCCAACTGACCTGGAGAAAGAAAACTTCCTACCATGAACCCCTTCTTTTTTTTTTTTTGAGCTGGAGTCTCACTTTGTTGCCCAGAATGGAGTACAGTGGCACGTTCCTGGCCCCCACAGCCTTGACCTGCTGGGCTCCAGTGATCCTTCCGCCTCAGCCTTCCAAGTAACTGGAACTACAGGCGGGCACTACTGTGCCCGGCTAGTTTTTGATTTATTGTAGAGATGAGGTCTCGCCAAGTTGCCCAGGAGGGGTCTCGAACCCGCGGGCTCAGGCAATGCATTCACCTCAGCCTCCCAAAGCATGGGATTACAGGCTGAGTCACCGAGCCCGGCTTAGCCCCTTCTAGTCTTTGACTTGTGGAACAGAAACATACACATCCAGCCCACTTTCAACACTGTGCCACCTAAGGGGTTTGACTGAGAAATATTCATGAAGTTCATGGTCCAGAGGCACAGGCTCACTAAAAGACTGAGCACTCCTCGGACTACTGAATGCTTTCGCTCTCCACCACTCCTCACCATCTTATTACCAACTTCTTTTACCTAGCACATCGTGTACAGCTATCAAAAAAATTACAAGCATACTAAAAGGCAAAAAGAAACCCTCCAAAACCTGAAGAGACAGAGCAAGCATTAGAACCAGATTTAGCTATGGCAGAGGTGCTGTAATACCCAGACTGAAATTTAAACAATTATGTCAAAGCAAGATATACAAAACATTGAGATAGTTCTGAAAGATGTAACAC
>NW_007205872.1:0-640 GCF_000164805.1 Carlito syrichta | reverse complement strand
AGTAAGAAGAAAAGACTGTGCAGTGAGGTGGTTACAGCACAGGGTGTGGAGTTAGTCATATTTGGGCTCAAACCCCAGGCCTGTCCCTTCCTAGCTGTGGAATGCTGGCAAGATACCAGCCTTACTAGCCTCAGAGTTCTCATAGTTAAACCTGAAGGACTGACTGTGAGTGTTCCAAGTTGTAAAGGATTGGGAACTACCTGCATGTGAAGCACATAACTAATGGTAATCACTGCTGTTGCTATCAAAGGAAAGTTTGTTAGTTTTTTCTTATTTATATAAAAAAATTGAACAGAGGCAGAATGTCACTATGTTGCCTAGGCTGATCTTGAACTCGTGGCCTCTGGTGCTGAGATTATAGACTTGAGTCACCATGCCTGACCTAGGATGACTGTTTTTAAAAAATCAGAAATCATGGTGAAATCATGCCATACTAGCAAACAACAACAAAACTAATCGGAAAATAGCAAGTAGTGCCAAAAATGAGGAGAAATTGGAGCACTGTACATTGTCGGTGGGAGTGTAAAATGGTACAGCTACTATGGAAAACAATATGGCAATTCCTCAAGAAATTAAACACAGAATTTTCATGCCGCTCTACTTCTGGGCATATGTGCCAAAGAAATGAAAGTTAAAAGAG
>NW_007205871.1:0-1684 GCF_000164805.1 Carlito syrichta | reverse complement strand
TCAGGTCGAGGTTGCGGTGGCTAGGAGCAGCCACTGCACTCCAGTCTGGGCGATGGAATGAGACTTCAACTCAAAAAATAAATAAATAATTTAAATAAATAAATAAATAAATAAATAAATAAAAATCTTTCATCCATATGTTTTAATTGTATCACACATTAAATGACATCAAATAAATGACTCGGCAGATTACACTAAATCTCTATATGCATTCACAATGGCACGGGACACCAGACTTATTTCACAATTTTTTTTATGATACCAGTTGAATTAATATTTTATTTTATTTTTGACATTTTTTATTTTAAAATTGTAAGGTACAGTTAAGGGTTAGGTATACAAATATGGATTGTGCAGGTACCTCCGTCCCCAGGTACATATTGACTACCGTTAATCCCACCTCCCTTTCCCTCCCTGCCCCCCATAGTTTCCCGCCACTGTCAATGCTTTTCTTATAGTATTACAATAGTTGTTCAAGGGCCACTTATGAGTAAGAACCTGTGATACTCAGATCTTTGTTTCTGTGAGAGATCACTCAGTATTATAAACTCTAATTCCATTCAGGTTGCTGCGAAGTTCATGATTTTGTTCTTTATTATGGCTGTGTAATATTCCATTGTGTATATGTACCACATTTTTTAAATCCAGTTCTCTTTTGATGGGCAGCATGGTTGGTTCCATGATCTTGCTATTGTGAACAATGCTGTGCTAAACATATGTGTCCAGGTATCTATTTTATAGAGTGATTTGAGTTCTTCATGGTATATTCCCAGTATGGGGATTGTGGGGTCATATGGAAGTTTGAGTTATGATAATGGCCATTCTGACTGGAGTTAGGTGGTATCTCTGTGTAGTTTTACATTGCATCTCCTTGATAACTAGTGAGGTTGAGGCTCATGTATCTGTTGGTCACTCATATGTCTTCTTTTGAGAAGTGTGTGTATATCTTTTGTCCACTTTGTAATGGTGTTGTTTGTTTCTTTTCTTTTCAGCATGTTTGAGTTCCTTGTAGGTCCTAGATGTTAGGCCTTTGTCGGACATAGAGTTGGAAAATACTTTTTCCCAGTCTGTGAGCTGTCTCCCTGCTCTCTTGATGGTTTCTTTGGCTTTACAGAAGCTTGTCAGTTTAATGAGGTCCCACTTGTCTATCTTATCTCTTATGGCCCATGTGTTGTGGGTTTTGCTCAGGAATTGGATGCCAGTCCCAACTTCCATAAGGGTGTGTCCTGCATTTTCTAAAGTTCTTATGGTTTGAAGTTTTACATTTAGGTCTCTAATCCATTCAGAGTTAATTTTGGTGTATGGGGAAAGATAGGGGTCTTGTTTGAATCTTCTGCATGTGGTCAGTCAGTTTTCCCAGCACCATTTACTAAATAGGTTCTTCTCTCCCCAGTGGTGGGAGATGGAGGCTTTGTCAAAGATGAGTTGGTTGAGAAATTGAGGTTTTGCTTCTGGAATCTCAATTCTATTCCATTGGTCTATATACCTGTTCCTGTACCAATACCAAGCTGTTTTGATTATTATAGCATTATAATAAAATTTGAAGTCTGGTAATGTGATACCTCCTGCTTTTTTTTTTTTGCTGAGAATTTTCTGGATATTCTTGGTCGTTTGTGTTGCCATATGAATTCCTGTATTCTTTTTTTTCTAGATCTGAGAAGAATGTTGCTGGCAGCTTGATGGG
>NW_007205870.1:0-866 GCF_000164805.1 Carlito syrichta | reverse complement strand
TATAATAAAATTGAAGTCTGGTAATGTGATACCTCCTGCTTTTTTTTTTTGCTGAGAATTTTCTGGATATTCTTGGTCGTTTGTGTTGCCATATGAATTCCTGTATTCTTTTTTTTCTAGATCTGAGAAGAATGTTGCTGGCAGCTTGATGGGTAATACATTAAATCTGTAGATTGTCTTAAGTAAGATGGTCATATTCACAATTTTGATTCTACCAATCCATGAGCATAGGACATTTTTCCACTTGTTTGTGTCATCTTTGATTTCTTTGAGCAGTGTTTTGCAGTTTTTCATTGTAAAGGTCTTTCACGTCTCTTATCAGGAAGATGTCAAGGTATTTCATTTTTTTGTGGCTATTGTGAATGGGATTGTGCTTTTTATTTGGGTTTTTGTTTGTTTATTGTTGGTGTAAAGAAATGTGATTGTCTTTTGCACATTTGTTTTATACCCTGAGGTTTTTCCCAAGTCTTTTATCAGTGCAAGGAGGGTTTTGACAGATTCTCTTGGGTTTTCAAGGTACACAATCATGTCATCTGCAAAGAGAGATAACTTGACTTCCTCTTTTCCTTTTTGGATACCCCTGATCACCTTCTCTTTTCTGATTGCTCTAACCAGGACTTCCAAAACTATAGTGAACAGGAGGGGTGAGAGTGGGCATCCTTGTCTTGTTACAGTTTTCAGGGGAGATGGTTCCAATTTTTGTTTGTTTAGGAATATGCTGACTGTGGGTGTCTCATAGATGGCTTTTACTATTTTGAGGTATGTTCCATGTATGCCTAGATGTTTTGGGAATTTTTATCAAGAAGTGGCGCTGGATTTTTATCAAAACTTTTCTCTGCGTCTAATGCTATAATCGTGTAGCTTTT
>NW_007205869.1:0-835 GCF_000164805.1 Carlito syrichta | reverse complement strand
ATTTCTTTGAGCAGTGTTTGCAGTTTTCATGTAAAGGTCTTTCACGTCTCTATCAGGAAGATGTCAAGGTATTTCATTTTTTTGTGGCTATTGTGAATGGGATTGTGCTTTTTATTTGGGTTTTTGTTTGTTTATTGTTGGTGTAAAGAAATGTGATTGTCTTTTGCACATTTGTTTTATACCCTGAGGTTTTTCCCAAGTCTTTTATCAGTGCAAGGAGGGTTTTGACAGATTCTCTTGGGTTTTCAAGGTACACAATCATGTCATCTGCAAAGAGAGATAACTTGACTTCCTCTTTTCCTTTTTGGATACCCCTGATCACCTTCTCTTTTCTGATTGCTCTAACCAGGACTTCCAAAACTATAGTGAACAGGAGGGGTGAGAGTGGGCATCCTTGTCTTGTTACAGTTTTCAGGGGAGATGGTTCCAATTTTTGTTTGTTTAGGAATATGCTGACTGTGGGTGTCTCATAGATGGCTTTTACTATTTTGAGGTATGTTCCATGTATGCCTAGATGTTTGGGAATTTTTATCAAGAAGTGGTGCTGGATTTTATCAAAAACTTTCTCTGCGTCTAATGCTATAATCGTGTAGCTTTTGCTTTGATGTCTGTTGATGTATTTAATTATATTTATGATCTTGTGAATGATGAACCAGGCTTGCATCCCAGGGATGAAGCCTACTTGGTCATGTTGGATGATTTTTGAGAGGTGTTATTTAATCCGATTTGCTAGGATCTTGTTGAGAATTTTAGCATCTATGTTCATCAAAGATATTGGCCTGTAGTTCTCTTTCTTTTTAATCTGTCCATTAATGTCTTGATATCTGGGTTTGTA
>NW_007205868.1:0-1327 GCF_000164805.1 Carlito syrichta | reverse complement strand
AGAGAAAGAAAACAGAGATTTTGGGTTAACACACACACACACACGTGTTCAGAATAAAACGAGGAGGAAATACTCTGACAATATCAGTCCTGGTTTCTGTGACTGGTCACGTAATCATAGCTGCCATTTGGAACTACCTTTGTTTGCTGCTCATTCTGTATTCCCTTTCTCTTCAGCAGGAACTCCAGCTGGTTGTGGTTCTTCACCTTGCAGGGTGATCCAAACCCAATCTTTGTTTCTGAAAGGACTGGGCCTGGGTTGGATTTAGTTTTGCACTGAACTTAATCCTAGAGCATGGGGATAGTAAGAGACACTCTGAGAGATCTCCTGTCTTCCAGATGTACTCTTTTTTGTTTTGTCTTGTTTTTGTTTTTGTTTCTTTTTGAGCTGGAGTCTCACTCTGTCACCCAGACTGGAGTACAGTAGCCGCTCCTGGCCTCCCGACCACCGCAGCCTCGACCTGCTGGGCTCTGGTGATCCTTCTGCCTCAGCCTTACAAGTAGCTGGAACTACAGGCGTGCGCTACCACACCCAGCTAATTTTTTTATTTATTGTAGAGATGAGGTCTCCCCAGGTTGCCCAGGTGGGTCTCGGACCCACGGGCTCAGGCAATCCACTCACTCAACCTCCCAAGGCACGGGATTACAGGCTGAGCCACTGAGCCCGGAAGATGTAGTCTTCTTGCTTTCTGTGTAGTAGCCCAGGTTCCCTTGCCTGGATCAATCACTCCAGCCGATACCATAACTCCCTTTTTGAACTCTTCACTCAGAGGCAGAAGAAACCCCAAATGGCCACATGGTAGTCTTAACCTCTGGTTTAATGGGACCAGTCCATTTAGAATTAATACCTCTATACCAGAAGAGATATAAAATTAGGCAGAAAAGAAGCAAGCATTTTGCTAGTGGGGTGCGAGGGGTAATGATGAGTGGTGTCACTCTCATTTCCACCTCTTGAGTCCTGGACTATTGTAGAAAGAATAACGTGATGAACACTGATTCCAAGAAGATAAAGCTTTCTGGAGAACCTTGCCCCAGGCCTGTAAGGTATCATCACCCTGCTGGTGCTGTAACAGCCTTCCAAAAGCTACTTCACCATTTTATCAAGCCAGCTGCTTCAGGATGATGTGGCACATGGTAAAACCAGTGCACTTTGGGAGCTTGAGCCCATCCCTGCACCTCTTTGGTTCTGACGTGAGTTCCTTGGTCAGAAGTAATGCTGTGTTGAATACTGTGGATAAGGATTTCTGTAAGTCCATGGATGGTAGTTGAGACAAAAACATTGCATGCAAGGAGGGCAAATCCATATCCAGGGTACAGAGACAAAACAG
>NW_007205867.1:0-819 GCF_000164805.1 Carlito syrichta | reverse complement strand
ACCTGGGAGCCTCTCCATGGCAGGATGGGAGTGATTAGTGCATCCTCTGCAAATGAACCCATGGACGGGCCTGTACCTCTCCTGGAGGTGCCTGTCAGGTTGCCAGGAATGGCCACTGCTCTGTAGCCCAAGGCGTCACTGATCGGGGGATGTTCTCAAGTTCCAATTAGAAGAAAAACACTGCCTGAGAGAAAACTCGAGATAAAAATGACTGGTCTTCCCTTAATTAAGTTTGACTGAAAGTTATTCTGCAACCAGGGGAGCCTCAGTCAATTTTCAGTATGACCAGCAAATCAAAGGGAAGGTTTCCCAGGCAACAGGAGAACACAGGCCCTGCATATTGCCTGGGGTGGACAGAGTTTACCGCCAGGGAGTGCTTACTGAGAGCAAAGACTCTTGTCTTCCACAGCTCAGACTCCCAGCGGTAGCAAGGGGACCTGGTGGCTCAGTGCTCCCTCCTGGCTTGAAGGCAACACTCCTGAAATGGATCCAGCTCGCCAGGGAGCAGCCTAGGGTGTGTGTGCCCATCTGTGTCCAGGGATCCTGGGGTTTTCCACTCCCCACCCAGCATCCCTCAGGGAGATGCAGATGACTTGTTAGGCTAGTATGTGTCCCCAAGTAGGCTGCATGTGGGCCACTGTGCACCAGAGAAGGGAGCTGTGGGGATTGTGTGAAGGGGACACCTCAGTCGCATCTGCTACAGTGGAGGACAAAAGTCTATGGTTATACTCTCTGGAGCTGCTTTATTTATTTAAATACATAAATTAAATTAATAAATAAATGACACACACATACGGTTATCAGTGCTGATGGTATCAG
>NW_007205866.1:0-842 GCF_000164805.1 Carlito syrichta | reverse complement strand
AGTTTCACGGAGATTCCTGGTGCGGTCTCACCAGGATAACTTATCCCATGATGAACTGAAGAGAAGATGTAAAGAGCCTGACCACTCCAGCTATCACTGACTCCAAATGACAAAAAGGCCTTTTGTCATTTCTTCACTGGGCAATAGGCCCAATTATCTAAAATCCTTGCTAGAATTCAGACACATACCAGAGCAGGGCACTTCAGGCCAACTCTGATGATCACTTTTGACAAATGTTCTGCTTGAGCATAATGTAGTTACTCCAATGCTTTTAGAAATGATTACACAAACAGTCAAACAATCTTTACTAAGTGAAACCCAAAACGCATTTCGATCCACCCCCTGACACACACACCCAGCCACACACACTCTCTGTGTGCAGTCGGGTTCCTTTTGGCCAATTTACAACAGAGAGTAAGTTGCTGAGTAAATATTTAATTCATGCAACCAAAACCCTGAAAGACCGTTCTCCAAATATAAAGTTTTCATTCCTGAGGCACAGTATATAGATATATCCTTTTTAAAAAAAATCCATTTACACCTGTCCTTTAAAGGAAGAATATGGAAAACAAAAGAATTATTCACATAGATGCTCGCATCAAAAGAAAGCCGCTAACAACCTTCTGCCACCCAGCAATAGTCCAGAACCATTATTTCCAAGATTAAATCGGAAGCTCCAAAGGTTTAAGAAAAGTATAAGTACCTGGGCTCGGTGGTTCAGCCTGAATCACAGCATTGTGGGAGTCTGAGTGAGCTGATTGCCTGAGCCCGCGGGTTCGAGACCCGCCTGGGCAACTTGGTGAGACCTCATCTCTACAATAAAATTTAAATAAATTAGTTGG
>NW_007205865.1:0-805 GCF_000164805.1 Carlito syrichta | reverse complement strand
CCTGACCACTCCAGCTATCACTGACTCCAAATGACAAAAAGGCCTTTTGTCATTTCTTCACTGGGCAATAGGCCCAATTATCTAAAATCCTTGCTAGAATTCAGACACATACCAGAGCAGGGCACTTCAGGCCAACTCTGATGATCACTTTTGACAAATGTTCTGCTTGAGCATAATGTAGTTACTCCAATGCTTTTAGAAATGATTACACAAACAGTCAAACAATCTTTACTAAGTGAAACCCAAAACGCATTTCGATCCACCCCCTGACACACACACACAGCCACACACACTCTCTGTGTGCAGTCGGGTTCCTTTTGGCCAATTTACAACAGAGAGTAAGTTGCTGAGTAAATATTTAATTCATGCAACCAAAACCCTGAAAGACCGTTCTCCAAATATAAAGTTTTCATTCCTGAGGCACAGTATATAGATATATCCTTTTTTAAAAAAATCCATTTACACCTGTCCTTTAAAGGAAGAATATGGAAAACAAAAGAATTATTCACATAGATGCTCGCATCAAAAGAAAGCCGCTAACAACCTTCTGCCACCCAGCAATAGTCCAGAACCATTATTTCCAAGATTAAATCGGAAGCTCCAAAGGTTTAAGAGAAGTATAAGTACCTGGGCTCGGTGGTTCAGCCTGAAATCACAGCATTGTGGGAGTCTGAGGTGAGCTGATTGCCTGAGCCCGCGGGTTCGAGACCCGCCTGGGCAACTTGGTGAGACCTCATCTCTACAATAAAATTTAAATAAATTAGTTGGGTGTAGTAGTGTGCGCCAGTAGTTCCAGCTACTTGAA
>NW_007205864.1:0-987 GCF_000164805.1 Carlito syrichta | reverse complement strand
GAGACCAAAGCCTGGAAACATGGCAACAGTCATAGCTCAAAGAGCACATGGCTACCCCAGAGTCTAGCAAGGCAATGGCTGCTGGTTGCTCATGGTTGAGTCCTTTTAAACCATTCCCCTTGATGGGGAAAGATCATTAGGTGATTGGGTGGTGGTCTGCTTCCACAACATCACAAAGGGGCAGACAAATGCAGGTACTGATGCCAGGTGATGGATAGCAGGCAGATGGATGGGTTAGTCACATGATTGCTGCCAAGGTGGGTCACAAAGAGCTGATTAGGTGAACTCTCTGGGGTGGGGGTGGTTTCCCACAAGAGACTTGTTAGACATTTGCAATTCACAAACTCATGGCTTTGACCTTGATAAGGAATCAAAAGTTTACTGGAGATTATTATGCTAAACCATGAATAGTTGGGTTGTCCTGGTCTTACATCTGAAGGAGATTTGCCAAGGGGGATGAGATAGGCTGCTGTTTGTCCTGCAGTAGAATGTCTGGATGTTTTCTTTGTTTTCTTTTTTTGAGTTGGAGTTCACTCTGTCGCCCAGACTGGAGTGCAGTGGCCACTCCTGGCCACTGCAGCCTCGACCTGCTGGGCTCCGGCAATCCTTCCACCTCAGCCTTCCAAGTAGCTGGATCTACAGGCATGTGCTACCATGCCCGGCTTATTTTTTAATTTATTGTAGAGATGAGGTCTTGCCAAGTTGCCCAGGCGGGTCTTGAACCGGTGGGCTCAGGCAATTCACTCACTTCAGTCTCCCAAAGGCGTGGGATTACAGGCTGAATCACCGAGCCTGGCTTTTTCTTTTTTTTTTTTTCTGAGTTGAAGTCTCACTCTGTCGCCCAGACCAGAGTGCAGTGGCCGCTCCCGGCCACCGCAGCCTCGACCTGCTGGGCTCCGGCGATCCTTCCACCTCAGCCTTCCTAGTAGCTGGAATTAAAGGCATGGGCTACCATGCCTGGCTGATTTTTTGATTTATTGTAGAGGT
>NW_007205863.1:0-773 GCF_000164805.1 Carlito syrichta | reverse complement strand
CCTGGAAGAAGAAAATGTGGTCCATGTACACAATGGAATACTACAAAGTCATAAAGAAGAACAAAATCATGTCCTTTGCAGAAACATGAATGAAATTGGAGACCATCATTCTAGCAAGTAAGACTAGAAACCAGTCTCCTGCCTCTTTCAGTTTTTGGTCTTCAATTCTGTCCTGTTACCGAAAGATTATTTACTGAGTGCTATAATATTCCACATTTTCTTGCTCATAAACTGGTCCTAAACATTGGGCACACAAACAAAAACAACACCAGGCACTGCTAAAGGAGAGAGGGATTGTGGGGAGAAATGGGTACCCATCACCAATTGGGTACCATGTCTACTACTAGGGGGAGGGAAGGCTTGCTTGAAGTCGAAACCATACCTGCATGCAACTTGATTACATGGTAATCCTCACATGTATCCCACATTTAAAAAATAAAAGGTTCGGTGGCTCAGACAGTAATCCCTCACTTTGGGAGGCTGAGGTGAATGGATTGCCTAAGCCCGCGGGTTCGAGACCCAGCTGGGCAACTTGGCGAGACCTCATCTCTACAATAAATCAAAAAATTAGCTGGGCATGATAGCGCTCACCTGTAGTTCCAGCTACTTGGAAGGCTGAGGTAGAAGGATTGCCGGAGCCCAGCAGGTCGAGGCTGCGGTGGCCTGTAGGTGCCACTGCAATCCAGAGTGAGACTCCAACTCGAAAAATAAAATAAAATAAAATACAATTTCAACATTAAACAGAACCCAAAAGTCATTTGCTGATTAGGGTT
>NW_007205862.1:0-2065 GCF_000164805.1 Carlito syrichta | reverse complement strand
AAGAACAAAATCATGTCCTTTGCAGAAACATGAATGAAATTGGAGACCATCATTCTAGCAAGTAAGACTAGAAACCAGTCTCCTGCCTCTTTCAGTTTTTGGTCTTCAATTCTGTCCTGTTACCGAAAGATTATTTACTGAGTGCTATAATATTCCACATTTTCTTGCTCATAAACTGGTCCTAAACATTGGGCACACAAACAAAAACAACACCAGGCACTGCTAAAGGAGAGAGGGATTGTGGGGAGAAATGGGTACCCATCACCAATTGGGTACCATGTCTACTACTAGGGGGAGGGAAGGCTTGCTTGAAGTCGAAACCATACCTGCATGCAACTTGATTACATGGTAATCCTCACATGTATCCCACATTTAAAAAATAAAATACAGCCGGGTTCCGTGGCTCAGACAGTAATCCCTCACTTTGGGAGGCTGAGGTGAATGGATTGCCTAAGCCCGCGGGTTCGAGACCCAGCTGGGCAACTTGGCGAGACCTCATCTCTACAATAAATCAAAAAATTAGCTGGGCATGATAGCGCTCACCTGTAGTTCCAGCTACTTGGAAGGCTGAGGTAGAAGGATTGCCGGAGCCCAGCAGGTCGAGGCTGCGGTGGCCTGGAGGTGCCACTGCAATCCAGAGTGAGACTCCAACTCGAAAAATAAAATAAAATAAAATACAATTTCACATTAAACAGAACCCAAAAGTCATGCTGATTAGGGTTTGAAATACTCTGAGTTCCCCCCAAATGCACTTTTTTTTCTGTGGGTTTAGAAACCAACCAATGATAGTTCACCTGGACATACCAATCAAAGATCTCCTGGACCAACCAATCAGAGCTCATGTGAACCAACCAACCAGAGCTCACCTGAACCAACCAATTAGAGTCAGTGCTCACTTGCCTTGGCAATGGGGACCTCAGCTGTATCACAAAGCAGAAGGAATTGTAGCAACTCTTAAAACTGAAACAAAGAAACCAGGAAGTCCAAGCACAATGCAGATTGTGCCATTTCTATTTTAGACAATGATTCCAGCAAACATCTGTGAAGAACTTAAAAGTTTAAATTAGACTTTGAAAACACTGTCGTCCTTTGAGATACATTTTTAAAAACTAGCTTTTCTAAAATAATATGCTGGTCACTGCCTCGCTCTAAAAAGTGACTTGTTTGGTCTTTCTGTGGACGCAGAGTCAGTCAGTAATCACTTGCTGAGCGGCAGGCACCATGTGCTGAGCTCAGGGACGCACAGACACAGGAACATTGATTACCCTAAGACCCTCTGCACGAAAGGTCCTGGGATCCCCCACCTTACAACATACCCAAACCCCTGGGCTTGGTACTTGCTCTGGGGTCCCCAAGCAGAGCAGCCCGTGGGTGGGCTCTGCTCTGCAGGATCTCCTCCCCTCCCAGTTAGGCACATCCCCCTCAGCCTCCACCCTTCAAATTTCTCACACCCCCTCTTTTCTGCCACAGGATAGGTGGCCCTGAGGTAGCATGTGTGGCTTTCTATCCAATCACCTATGTCCTCCACCCTGCTATAATTCCTTCTATCTTTGTGTTAACTCAAGTGAACATACCCACTTTTTTCTCATAAATATTTGAGGTGTCTGTTGGTGAGGGGTGTATTTTGATAATAAACTCAAAAAAGGCAGTCGACGAGGATGCTACTTTTGTTTTCAGGACACATGTCCTTTCCTGTGTGTCTCATGACACCTGTTAAGTGACCAGCAGGGAAGGATGGAGGAAGAGCCCCTTGCCTCAGTTGTCCACATCCACACACATCAAGGGTCAGTTTTTGGGCAAAACAATATTCCATTCACACGGTTTTAGAAAATGTCACGTTTTCTCGGCTGCAATTGTTCCCTGAATGTTTGATGCCTTGACACCACATTCTGATGGCATTGCCTTCCATGAATCTTAATGATGTTGGGATGGAATGAGGAGGGCAAATTCTGTCCTAAGGATGAGCAGTGATGGCCACCAGGGACAGGCTTCCTGAGCAGTGGGGGGCTGAAGATGATCCCACATATCTCACCATCTCTTTGCTGGTGTTCTCCCCCTGTCTATT
>NW_007205861.1:0-726 GCF_000164805.1 Carlito syrichta | reverse complement strand
ACTGTTCCATTGATCTATATGCCTGTTCCTGTACCAATACCAAGCTGTTTTGATGATTGTAGCTTTATAGTAAAGTTTGAAATCTGGTATTGTGATACCACCTGCTTTGTTTTTTTTGCTGAGGATTGTTCTGGCTATTCTTGGATGTTTGTGTTTCCATATGAATTCCTGTGTTGTTTTTTCTAGGTCTGAAAAGAATGTTGTTGGTAATTTAATAGGTATTGCATTGAATTTGTAGATTGCCTTAGGTAAGATGGACATCTTCCCAATGTTGATTCTTCCGATCCATGAGCATGGGATATTTTTCCACTTGTTCATGTCGGCTTTGATTTCTTTGAGCAGTGTTTTGTAATTTTCATTGTAAAGGTCTTTCACGTCTCTGGTCAGGAAGATGCCAAGGTATTTCATTTTTTTTGTGGCTATTGTGAATGGAACTGTGTTTTTTATTTGGGTTTCTGTTTGTTTATTATTGGTGTAGAGAAATGCGATTGTCTTTTGTACATTTATTTTGTATCCTGAGACTTTGCCAAAGGCTTTTATCAATGTAAGGAGACCTTTGACAGATTCTCTTGGGTTTTCAAGGTACACCATCATGTCATCTGCATAGAGAGATAACTTGACTTCCTCTTTTCCTATTTGAATACCTCTGATTGCCTCCTCTTCTCTGATTGCTTTAGCCAGGACTTCCAATACTATGTTGAACAGGAGGGGAGAGAGTGGGCATCC
>NW_007205860.1:0-1145 GCF_000164805.1 Carlito syrichta | reverse complement strand
GAGGGACACGGGTTCCCATCTGAGTGCTCAAGGACGGTGTCCTGAGAAATGTGGTTTGGTCTGAGTCCTGAGATGTGGGTGGCATGGACTGTGAGGTCAGCCAAGGAGTAAGGCCCTCCAAAGGGGTGGGTGCTGGAATGAGACATGTCTGTGCTCCTAAGATAGAGTCAGATGATCATGTAAAAGAGGTCAGCAGTTCTCAACCCTGGCTGAGCCCCCATTTCACTTTGGGGGCATTTGCAGGTGAGCTATTTCCAAGCCCCCAACGCAGTCTCCTGCATCCATGTCTCTAGGACTTGGAAGCCCAGAGGGGGCTGAGATTTTTTTTTTTTTAGTCGGAGTCTCCCTTTGTCACCCAGGCTGGAGGGCAAGGGCATGTTCACGGCCACTGCAGCCTCAACTTGCTGGGCTTAGGTGATCCTTCTGCCTCAGCCTTCCAAGTAGCCAGAACCATAGGTTTGCACTGCTACGCCTGGCTAATTTTTTGATTTATTGTAAAGAGGCGGTCTCGCCAAGTTGCCCCAGGTGGTCTTAAACTCCTGGGCTTAGGCAATTCTCTTGCTTTGGCCTTCCAAAGTGCTGGGTTTATAGACTTGAGCCACCACACCTGACGGGACTGAGATATTATCAGAGGGGAGATCTCGGAGCTGGGTGATCTTGCTGTAGGGCTTCACCAGGCAATGGAGATGTGAGCACAGCCTTTCAGCCTGGTGTTGGGGTTTCATTCTCCATGCTCTGGGGAGTGTTAAGGGCCAGGGAGCTGGGATGTGGACAATGTCACATCCTGGGACAGGATACACTAAGGATTGGCACATAGACTTGGAGGACATCTCCCAGGGGAGCCTGAAAGATGTTCTCAGATATAAGGTTAATTTGGTAGTTTGCAACTTCTCACAAGGGGTGCGGAGCCTCATGCCTGTAATTCCAGCACTTTGGGAGGGCGTAGGCAGGAGGATTGCTTTAGGCCAGCCTGGGCAACATAGCGAGACCCCATCTCTACAAAAAATAAAATAAAATAGCCGACATGGTTAGACTGAGGCAGAACGGTCACTTGAGCCTGGGAGTTTGAGACTGCAGTGAGCTACCATTGTGTCATTGTATTCCAGCCTGGGTGACAGAGTGATCCCCGTCTCTTTCAGTATTTT
>NW_007205859.1:0-951 GCF_000164805.1 Carlito syrichta | reverse complement strand
TCCCCCAGGGAGAAGAATGCCATGAGAAAGAAGATAATGCAAAACAAAGTGGGAGGAGATAGGTTTCTGAAAGATGTTTGAAATGTGGAGTTTCATTGTTGTTGTTGGGATGGGGGAAGGGATAATGGGATGGAGTTAAAGAACAGAGATGAAAAAGGCAAAGATATTACGGAAGCTAAATCTTACCAATTGTATATTAGAATGGCGACAAAAAACCAGAAAATTGACATGCAAAAAGGGTATCAAAGCACATGCAGTACATTCATTGATTCCTTGAACAAAATATTTTTAGATGTCTAATCTGTGCATAGCACACACGTTTTTGAAGGAAAATATTCAGATAACAGTTTACATAAATTAATTTGATAACTACTTAGATAAATAAAATGATTAGATGAATATTTAGAAAATCAAGCATGTGATTGTTAAGTTTGCCAACCTCACAAATTCGCAATACATTCTATGCTTTACATTTGTGTATTCCATGCGGGAAAGTTAGAGAAAGAGAAACCATGGTGAAATGTGCATTGTTTCTGGTGTCTTGATGGTTTAGCCACTTTGTGGCTCTTGATCTTACTGAGAGGATATTTTTTCACTAAACCTCCATCTTCCCATCTGAAAAATGCAGGTGATGCCTGTTGAGGTTGTCAGGAAGTGAAATGGAATTATAGTACCATGTTTGTCAAGTGATGGGCAGTCAACAAATGTTAATGCCCTCTATCAAAGGGCTGGGCATTGGGAAGGCATGAGGTACACACTAAGCATAATCAGTCCCATTTGACTGTTCCTTCCTTGTCAACATTGGCCCCTCAGGAGCAGTAACCACAAAGCTGACTTTCCCTTTGAACAGGAGTCAAAGATGAGAGGTGTCCTTTCTTTGTCGTGCTTGGAACTCAGGTACAAATTCATGGGTGATCTCTGCCACCTGGAGAGTTTTAGTCTGAAATCTTA
>NW_007205858.1:0-1481 GCF_000164805.1 Carlito syrichta | reverse complement strand
TGCAGTACATTCATTGATTCCTTGAACAAAATATTTTTAGATGTCTAATCTGTGCATAGCACACACGTTTTGAAGGAAAATATTCAGATAACAGTTTACATAAATTAATTTGATAACTACTTAGATAAATAAAATGATTAGATGAGTATTTAGAAAATCAAGCATGTGATTGTTAAGTTTGCCAACCTCACAAATTCGCAATACATTCTATGCTTTACATTTGTGTATTCCATGCGGGAAAGTTAGAGAAAGAGAAACCATGGTGAAATGTGCATTGTTTCTGGTGTCTTGATGGTTTAGCCACTTTGTGGCTCTTGATCTTACTGAGAGGATATTTTTTCACTAAACCTCCATCTTCCCATCTGAAAAATGCAGGTGATGCCTGTTGAGGTTGTCAGGAAGTGAAATGGAATTATAGTACCATGTTTGTCAAGTGATGGGCAGTCAACAAATGTTAATGCCCTCTATCAAAGGGCTGGGCATTGGGAAGGCATGAGGTACACACTAAGCATAATCAGTCCCATTTGACTGTTCCTTCCTTGTCAACATTGGCCCCTCAGGAGCAGTAACCACAAAGCTGACTTTCCCTTTGAACAGGAGTCAAAGATGAGAGTGTGTCCTTTCTTTGTCGTGCTTGGAACTCAGGTACAAATTCATGGGTGATCTCTGCCACCTGGAGAGTTTTAGTCTGAAATCTTAGATGAGTCTGTGGCACCAAAGGGACAAGTCACCTGTAAGATCTAATCTAGTCTGTTCTCTCCACAAAGAGAAAGCTGAAACAATGCAGCCAAAGTGCAAAGTCCAAGAACCCTCTGCGTTCAGAGCTTGGGCTTTTCTCACCTATAAACCAGTGACTCTCTCATATCTGCTTGCCTTTCATTCGTATGTAGCTTCAAGGGCTTTTATCTGGTGTTTCACAGATTGTTATTAGCAAGGTAGTAATTCGGTGGTATTATCTGTTACCCACCAATCCCAGGATTTAAGCAGTGGATATGGCTGGCTGTTTAAATATCCACTTTCTCCCTACACTGCTCAGGAGAGGCTAACCACTGTAACAAGCAATCCCTACATTTTTGTGGCTTAGCATAATTGTCTATTTCTTGCTAATTGTCCCAGTCAGTGAGCAGCCTTCCAAGGGGTAATTTTAGGATCTAGGCACCTTTGGTGCTATGGTTCTGCCTTCCTCTAAGGCCTTGTAGTCCTCTTCCTTCAGCTGTAAGACAAGGAGAGTGAGGTCTTGCATATGGCAGAACAGCAGCCCTTTTCATTCAGTGCATACCTGTCCCACTTCCAACACCATGACCACCACCACCACTTTCATGTGGGTTTCTCCGGCTACCTGAGTCTTCTCTGCTCACATGTGTAGCAGGCCAGAGGTGCCCAGGAACTAATTCATAGCCATCATATGATGACTTATGAGGGCTGGCATATAACTACCTGCACTCAAGGGTCATTTGACCTCTAGGTGGGGTGGAAGTGGG
>NW_007205857.1:0-824 GCF_000164805.1 Carlito syrichta | reverse complement strand
AAGAGAAAGCTGAAAACAATGCAGCCAAAGTGCAAAGTCCAAGAACCCTCTGCGTTTCAGAACTTGGGCTTTTCTCACCTATAAACCAGTGACTCTTCTCATATCTGCTTGCCTTTCATTCCTATGTAGCTTCAAGGGCTTTATCTGATGTTTCACAGATTGTTATTAGCAAGGTAGTAATTCGGTGGTATTATCTGTTACCCACCAATCCCAGGATTTAAGCAGTGGATATGGCTGGCTGTTTAAATATCCACTTTCTCCCTACACTGCTCAGGAGAGGCTAACCACTGTAACAAGCAATCCCTACATTTTTGTGGCTTAGCATAATTGTCTATTTCTTGCTAATTGTCCCAGTCAGTGAGCAGCCTTCCAAGGGGTAATTTTAGGATCTAGGCACCTTCGGTGCTATGGTTCTGCCTTCCTCTAAGGCCTTGTAGTCCTCTTCCTTCAGCTGTAAGACAAGGAGAGTGAGGTCTTGCATATGGCAGAACAGCAACCCTTTTCATTCAGTGCATACCTGTCCCACTTCCAACACCATGACCACCACCACCTCTTTCATGTGGGTTTCTCCGGCTACCTGAGTCTTCTCTGCTCACATGTGTAGCAGGCCAGAAGTGCCCAGGAACTAATTCATAGCCATCATATGATGACTTATGAGGGCTAGCATATAACTACCTGCACTCAAGGGTCATTTGACCTCTAGGTGGGGTGGAAGTGGAGAAATTCTTTTCTGCCTACTGGTGTTCCCTATAGAACCAAGTTCAAGTTGCCTACAATGGTAATTTGCTTAAGTACCTGTCCTTTTTAGCCTCCTTCTTTCCCTG
>NW_007205856.1:0-1267 GCF_000164805.1 Carlito syrichta | reverse complement strand
AAAAAGACACAAAAACTTTGACTTATTGGCACTTGTAGTCTAGAGTAATAGACATTAACCAAAAAACCATGCAAAATAAATTTATAATTACAAACTGTAATTACTGTCCTGAAACTAATTTATGAAGTGCTATAGAATGAGAACTTCTAAAGAAATCAAGACATCAGAAAAGACATTCCTGAGAAAGCAACATTTGTGAAGAAATTTGGTAGAAGTTAATATATTATTACACAAGGTTTTTCCTTCTAAAGTCATTTTTAAACTAACCTATTAGTTGCATTAAAAAGAGACCTCATCTCTACAACAAATCAAAGTTAGCTGGGTGTGGTAGCGCGTGCCTGTGATTCCGGCTTCTCGGAAGGCTGAGGCAGAAGGATCGACGGAGCCCAGCAGGTCGAGGCTGCAGTGGCCGGGAGCGGCTGCACTCCAGTCTGGGCGACAGAGTGAGACTCCAAATCAAATAATAATAATAATAATAATAATAATAATAATAATTTTAAATAATAAGACATTTTCATACTTAAAAAAGTGATAGAAATAAAATATTAACTAAATGATAAATAAGATTTTAGTTTCATAAGGTGCCACTAATTCAAATCATTTTAAGAAATTGTTTTCCATTGGCAGTAGTGATATATTGCCAGGGTAGGGGGAAAGGGACACAATATCAATAAAGGTATCTGATCTCAAACCAGGTGAAGTGGGAATCAAAGGGAGGCTCAAACTTTACCTCTATGATGATCACTTGTAAGCCAAATCCTGAATTGTACTTCACATCTTTAAAATTTTTAAAAGAAGGAAATTATTTTGCCATACACAAAATCAGTCTTTTGCAGGGACTTGGGGTGGAGACAGCAGGAGGTAACTGCTAATGGGTACTGGAATTCTTTGGGAGAGGGAAAAATTGTTCTTAAATTAGTGTGTTTATTATTCAACTTGTGAATATCCTAAAAATCACTCAATTATTTACTTTAGAAGGGTGAATGTTATGCATGTGAATTAGATCCCAATTTTTAAGTGGGGGTAAAAAAATGGGTGGCATAAGCATCTATAAATTAATTGTCCCCCTTCCAAAATTATTATTAGTAGAATGTGTGTGATCACATGAAAGATATATTCAAGAAATATAGCTATTCATAGACCATTGCCATAAAATGACTGCTTTTTCTCTAAGATCACAATCTTATGGAGAACACAGCACACAGTGTGCTGAGAATTGAAGGTGACTCCTTCTTCACCAGCAAAATCGAATGAATGAATCTAAGCA
>NW_007205855.1:1823-13097 GCF_000164805.1 Carlito syrichta | reverse complement strand
CCAACTGGTGGCCAGCTGACTTAATTAACTTATTTAACCAGCTAGTCAGCTGGTAGCCAACTAGCTGGCTACCTACCTAACCAGATGGCTAGCCAGTTGACTTAACTAGGTGATTTATGGTAGCAAGTTGGCTATCCAGCTCACATAACTAGCTAGCTACCTACCTAGCCAGCAGTCTAGCCTGCAGAATTAACTAGGTGCATTGAACAGTTAGCCTGCTGGCTAGCAAGCTGACTTATCCAGCTAGTTACATACATAGCCAGCTGACTAAACTACCTGACTCAACTATCTAGCCAGTTGGCTAGCCAGCTGACTTAGCTCACAGACATCACTAGCTAGTCAGGTAGCTATCTAGTGGACTTAAATATCTAGTTACCTACCTTGCCAGTTGGTTTGCCAGATCTAATAACTAGCTGAATTAACCAGCTAACCAGCTAGCTAGCCAACTGACTTCACTAGCTCACTACCTAGCTAGCCAGAGGCCTTAAATTTTTAGCTAACTAGCTAGCTACCTAGCTAACAAGCTGACTTAAATAGTTAGCTGGCAAGCAAGCTAGCTGAGTTAACAAGCTAGCTAACTAGTTAGCTTACTCATTATCTAACATGCTAGCTAGGTGACTTAATCATCTGACTTAACTCGTTAGCTAGCAAGCTGACTTAACTCGTTAGCTAACTAGCTAGCTAGCCTACTCAACCAGCTGAGACAACTCGTTTGATAACTAGCTAGCTAGCTGACTCAGCCAGCTGATTTAACCCATTAACTAGCTAACTACCTGACTCAACCTGCTGACGTAATCCATTACCTCACTAGCTAGCTAGCTGTATTAACCAACTGACTAATTTAGAAAGATGATTTAACTAGCTGACTTAGCTAGCTGACTTAACTGACTGACTTAACTAGTTAGCTAGCTGACACTACCTGAATTAGTTAGCTAACTATTTAACTAGCTGAATAACTAGTTGATTTAATAATTAGCTAACTTGTTAAGTAGTAGACTTAAGTAGCTGACTTAAATAGTTAGCTAACTAGTGAGCTAGCTGACTTAGCTAGCTCACTATTTAGCTAGCTGACTTAGATAACTGACTTAACTACTTGGATAACGAGATAGCTAGCTGACTTATGAGTTGGTTAACGAGTTAGCCAACTGTTTTAACTTGTTGGGAAACGAGTTAACTAGCTGGCTTGACTAGTTGGTTAACGAGTTAGCTAGGTGACTTAACTTTGTAGCTGATGAGTCGGCAGACAACTTAGCTCTTGTAACACGTTGACTGACTACTCGGCCGACTTGTTAGCTGGCTTAACAAGTTGGACAACTAGTCGGCCGACTAGTTAGCTGAGTCAACGTGTTGAATGACGAGTTGGCCCACTAGTTAGCTCGGTTAACTAGTTGTCTGCTGGTTTGCTGACCTAAGTAGTCGGCCGACTAATTCACCGACTAGTTAGCTGGACTAACTAGTTGGCTGACAAGTTAGCTGAGCTAACATGTCAGCTGAAAGGTAGCCGACTAGTTGGCCAATTGGTTAGCTGACTTAACTTGTTGGCTGGCTAGTTGTCTGACTTAAATAGTTGGCCAGCGAGTGAGTTGACAGTTGAGCTGACTTAATGAGTCAGCTGGTGAGTGAGCCGACTGGTCAACTAACTTTACTAGTCGGCCGTTGATTGAGCCAACTGGTCAGTTGACTTAACTAGTCAGCCTGTGAGTGAGCCGACTGGTGAGCTGAGTTAACCTGTTGACCGGTGAGTGAGCTGACTGCTCAGCAAAATTTAGTCAGCTACCAAGTGAGCCGACTGGTCAGAAGAATTAACAAGTGGGCCAGGGAGTGAGCCGCTGGTGAGCTAACTTAAATAATTGACTGACGAGTGAGCCGACGGGTGAGCTGCCTTAACTAGTTGACCGGTGAGTGAGCCAACTGCTGAGCTGACTTAACTAGTCAGCTGGCAAGCTAGGCGACTAGTTAGCTGTCCTGTTGGCTTGCGAGCGAGCTGAAAAGTTAGTTTGTTTGCTGGCTGCAGAGTGAGTCGACTAATTTGTGAACCATTTGGCAAGTGAGGGAGCCAACTAGTTAGCTGACCTGATGGAAAGCAAGCGAGCCCACTAATTAGCTGACCAGCTACCTGAGTTGCTAGCCAAATAGATAGCTAAGTAACTAGCTGATTTGCTAGCTGACTTAACTAGCTAGCTGATTAGCTAGCTGGCTATCTAGCTGACATAACTAGCTTGCAAACAAGCTATCTAGCTGTCTAGCCAGCAGACTTAACTAGCTGGATAACTGGCGAGTTAGCTGGCTAGCTGACTTACCTAGCTAATTGACTAGCTAGCAGACAAGCTAGCTGACTTAACTAGCTAGCTGTATAGCTAGCTGACTTAACTAGCAGAGGAGGTAGTTGGCTGGCTAGCTGGCTAGTCAGCTGACATAATTAGCTTGGGTTGATGACACCTTCTATGTCTTTTCCCTCAAATGAACTTTAAAACAGGAAAATTAAACTATTGACAAAAAGAGGCTGCCTTAGAAATTTCAAATTATATCAATCCAGATATATCCTGATTAGATAAAAAATGAGATCACATGAAACTTAGTACTTTAAAGATTATTAATATATACTGACAGATTAGAGAACTAATTCCATGAGGATGATGTTATTTATTCAAAAAATTCGGCTGGCCGATAAGGCAATTCATGAATCATGGTAAAATATTTATAAATCAACTCGTTGTACCCTGGTTTAAAATATACACTGAAACTCTATTATTACACTTGATTTGGACTCTAAGGAGCCGGCATAATCATTTCATAAGACTTGCACACCCACACACAATTCCGGATTAATAGCCAAACAAACAAGGAGTAATTGTCTCCACTCCAGGGAAACCTCAGTGATAACATCAATCTGACTTTTGCTTAACACTTACTGCTTACTTCTCACACATTCTCCACAACAAAGTTTCCTCTCCCAGAGGCAGTTCATTGGAGAATTTTTATCACATGCTCATTCATCTTCAGAAAGACAAATTTAGTGATTAACAGGATAACAGATAAGGCGAGAAATGATAAGTAATCCCACGATGAAATGAAGAGAGGATGTAAAGGTGATTGGCCACTCCAGCTATCATTAACTCCATTGAAAGTAAAAAGGCCTTTTGTCATTTCTTCACTGGGCAATAGGTCCAATTATCTAAAACCCTTGCCTAGAATTCAGACACACACTAGAGCAGGACCCTTCAGGCAAACTCTGATGATCACTTTTGACAAATGTTCTCCTTGAGCATAATGTAGTTACTCCAATGCTTTTAGAAATGACTACACTTACACTCAAACAGTCTTTACAAAGTGAAACCCAAACACATCCCGGTCCCCACCCGACACACACACCCAGCCACACACACTCTCTGTGTGCAGTCAGGTTTCTTTTAGCCAATCTAAAACAGAGTGTAAGTTGGTAAATAAATATTTAATTCATGCAACCAAAACCGTGAAAGACCGAGCTCCAAATACAAAGTTTTGCATTCCTGAGATACACTATATAGATTAAAAAATCCACTTACAGCTATCCTTTAACGAAAGAAAATGGAAAACAAAAGAATTATTCACATGTATGCCTGCATTGAACGAAAGCCACTTACAACCTTCTGCCACCCAGCATTACTCTAGAAACATTATTTCCATGATTAAATCCAAAGGTTTAAGAAAAGTAAAAGTAGCAGGCGCGGTGGCTCAGCCTGTAATCCCAGAACTTTGGGAGGCTGTGGTGAGCTGATTGCCTGAGCCCGCGGGTTCGAGACCTGCCTGTCAACGTGGTGAGACCTCATCTCTACAATTAAAAAAAATGAGTTAGGCGTGGTAGCGGGTACCTGTAGTTCCAGCTGCTTGGAAGGCTGAGGCTGAATGATCGCCGGAACCAAGCAGGTTGAGGATGAAGTGTTCAGGAGTGACCACTGCACTCCAGTCTGGGTGACAGAGCGAGACTCCAACTAAAAAAAAAAAGAAAGAAAAACAGAAAACTAAAAGTAGTCAAGTAGAACTGCCCAGGAAGCCAACAGTACCAGCTAGCTGTAATCTCTTTCAATGTTGCCACTGCAATCAAGTGACACTGTCGCAATTTCCCTGAGCGCGTGTGCGCGCGCGCACGCACACACACACACACACCCGAAAAACATGCTCTAGGAAATGCACACACATGGCGGGAATGTACACATCAACATTGAGCCGAGAACAATGCCTACAGACAGCAGCGCAGGATCCACATGAAAAAAGGCACATATCAGTGTGCACCCATCATGCACACGACGTGACAAACAGAAGCAGGCACCCAGTCCCACATGCATATCCCCTACCACAAATCCGTGTGGACACGCTGTACAAACTCACATACAATGTTTCATTCAGAAATCCCAAACATACGCATAGACAGTGCCCAGAGTTATTCACAAAATTCGAGGGGAGGAGGAGTGGGAAGTGCATGGTATTTGCTACACCCAGGTCTCCTGAGCAGCAGAGACTGGAGAGAAGACACCAAGTGCTTCACCCTAGAGACCCACTGCCAAGCCCACCAAGCACAGTCCTGTGAGTAATTTCGCGGAGATTCCTGGTGCGGGCTCACGGAGAGAGTCGCTACATGTCACCGAGCATTCTCGGGCATACACACACACTCGCACTCACACACACACACAGACACACACACACACACAAACACACGGGTCAGGGGCGAACCCACTCCCACCGAATGAGAACCAGCAAGAGCATGGCGAGCAAGCAGTAGCTGGGGAAGGAAGTTGTCATCTCTGGCGCCATAGGCTGCTGCCAGGAGAGCAGTGGAGACTGCAGACAGTGTGGTTGCTGGGTTGGGGGAGCTACCTACCAGAAAGGCAGCGTCCAACCAGGTGTGATCGTTCTTCATCTTGTCTTTCATTTTTGCATCTCATTGATGCTTCTGATGACGACCTGGCGAATTCCAGGGGTTGCTTTGTGTTCCACTCAGGCCCAATGACCCAGTGACTCTGTGTCCGCATTCCCTTTTCGGAGGTGGGTGGAGGGCACGGATGTTGTCGCCATTGAGCTGGAGGAAACAACCGGGCAGTGGAGTGGAGCTGGAGGGGGCAACAGCAGAATGGGATCCCTGGCCACCACTCAGACAGCTCAGGAGATGCGGAGATCGGCCCCCCTCACAATACAATTTAATATAACGGAAAATGGACGGCCTCATGTAAAATCGTGCGCGCAAACTCCCCGCTGACCCTTGCCCTGGCCACGCCCTAAACCGTCAAGAGACATTTCACATCACCCTCCAATGCCGCCTCCTCCCCCAAATGCATGGGATCCTGTCCACCCAGTGCAGGCGGGGCCTGCTGTTTCCCTCTGTCCTGCCTTGGCTGAAGAGTGCAGACATGGAGGCATTTGTAACTTGTGCTTGAGCCCACGTGACAACTCAACCACTCTGTACTGTACACTCACATTCACACACTTGCACACACACTCGAACTACTCTGCTCACTGGACTCTCAGAACCCTGCTGAGGCTGGGCTGGGTGGGATCCCAGTGTATTGCTGAAAGGGCACTCGGCCAGCCTCTTCTGATGCACAACCAATAATGGACATGCAACTTTACACAACTTTGACCACCTGCCAAACCTTAAACAATGTAAGACCAAAGAGCCATGACCATAGAAAAATGCAATGCCATACCCTAACACTAATTATTTTTAAATTGGGTGGAATCATTTTGAAAAATAATGCATTACACGTATGCAAATAGCTGAACAGTTGATCCTTACGTATTTTTAATATTACAATTTCCAGGTTTGGAATTCATGAAAGTTAGACTGCTGTCCTTATTAACAAACTGCGAAAAAAATGGTGTTAAGACTTAAGAATTTTCTGTTACCTTTCCAACTTCTTACATCTCTAGTGATTGTTTAGGTCCATAGATTTATTGTTAAGCAACGAAAGAAATGTCACTGTGACCCACACTTTCATTATGTTGATTTGAGTTGAGTATCTAAAAACAAAAAGTTCACCCCTGCTGGATTATTCATCTAAGTTACTTCCCTGAATATAATAATTATATGTCAATAGTACTCTGTGTTTTTTCAATGCATTGTGTCATTTTATCCTCAAAATAATACATAAATGAGTATCTTTCCCTCAACTGCAGAAATGAGATACTGTAGCTTAAAAAAATGACAATGTGTTCAAGGTATATTGCTAAATCTGTTTGAAGAACTCCGCTGGTCTATAGACCCTAATCTCATGTTGTTGATATTTTGCCACTCTGCCTGCTTAAAATAAATATTCATGTCTAAGAAATGAACACTTACATCTAATGAAAAGTTAAAATGCTATTCACAGCATAATTATTTGCTATTTTGTTTACTCTTTCATATCAACTGACACTTTTTAACACGTACATTTCTGCACAATTACCTGGGAAAAAGTAACTTGAATCAATTTGAAAAATTACCATAACTTCTCTTTCAATTTTTGTGGTGGAAATAGAGACAACTGGGCTACCATTTATTCTTTTGGGTTGATGATATCTTCTGTGACTTTTCCCATCAAATGAACTTCAAAACAGAATAATTAAACATTAACAAAAGAGACTGCCTTAGAAATTTCAAATTATATCAACAGAGATATATCCTGATTAGATAAAAATATGAGATCACCAGAAACTTAGTACTTTAAAGATTATTAATATACACTGAAGGTGTACAGAGCTGTATTTCAATTCCATCAGGATGATGTTATTTATCCAAAAATTTCTGCTAGCCGATATGGCAATTCATGAATCATTATGGTAAAATATTTATAAATCAATGCGTTGTTCCCTGGTATAAAATATACACTGAAACTCTATCATCGTACCTGATTTGGACTCTAAGGAGCCTGTGTAATGCATTTCAGAAGACTTGCACACCCCCACACAATTCCAGATTAATAGCCATACAAACAAGGAATAATGTACTCCACTCCAGGGAAGCCTCATTGATAACATCAATCTGACCTTTGCTTAACACTTACTGCTTACTTCTCACACATTCTCCACAACAAATTTCCTCTCCCAGAGGCAGGTCATTGGAGAATCTCTATCAAATGCTCATTCATCCACAGAAGGTGAAATTCAGTGATTAACAGGATCATAGATAAGGTGAAAAATGATAACATCCCACTATGAAATGAAGAGATGATATAAAGGGGCCTGGCCACTCCAGCTATCATTTACTCCATTGCAATTAAAAAGGCTTTTTGTCATTTCTTCGCTGGTTAGTAAGGCCAATTATCTAAAACCCTTGCCTAGAATTCAGACACATACCAGAGCAGGACCCTTTGGGCAAACTTTGATGATCACTTTTGACAAATGTTCTGCTTGAGCATAATGTAGTTACTCCAATGCTTTTAGAAATGACTACACTTACAGTATTGCAATCTTTACATAGTGAAAACCAAAACACATCCTGGTCCCCCCTTCTACACTCAACCACACACCCTCTCTCTGTGCAGTCAGGTTTCCTTTTTTTTTTTTAACAGATAATAGTTTATTGTACAAAATTAAGGCCTTCGTATTTCATAGTTCACTACAGGTAAAGAAATGCTAGATAATGTATGTCCTTCAGAAAAATTTCACTTTCACTCCCCTCTATCTCCAACTATTAAAATGACCCGACCGAATGTTATCAAAACAAACACTGTAAATGATACCAAGTCCTTTAAAGATTACTGTCCCAGATGTTATTTCTTGGCATAGGTGATCTTCATGGCATGGGATTGTGTGATTTTGAATCCTTGTAAAGCATCCCTGGCAGTACCAGCCTTTTCATCATTTTCAAATTCAGCAAAGGCAATGTCATGCCTCCCAGGTACCTAATGTACTTCCTTGAAACCAGGGAACTGATTAAGCAGCATGGATAACATCATCTCATTAGTCCCTTCTAGTAAGTTATTAAGGAATAAAATATAGTTTGGAGGGTAATCAGGGAACTTGGGGATTTGGTTTTGTATTTCCTTGGGTATTAGCTGAATTTGGCATTCCCTGGCCAGGATTTTTGTTTGCAGTTGTTGCAATCTGTTCCACAGTTTTAGCTTTTTTCTTTTCTGTGTCATCAAAAGTGCCCAGCATTTTAGATATTATATCAGAATCTGTTTTTGCATACTGAATTCGCATTGGTTTACCATAAAATGGAAATCCTTGTAACTGCCTCAAAGCATTTGTGGATGAGCCCAGTTCCTTAAATATGACAAAGGCCTGCCCCTTATCTTCATGGTCTTTAAAGCCACAATATCCACCACATGGCCAAACTGGGTAAACAGGGCATAGAGGGAGCTCTTCAATTCTTCTTTTTTAATTTTGTCATTCATATTGTTGATATAAATGTTATGATTTGGTCTGATATCCATGTTTGGGTAATTCTTTGAATAGCCTGAGACCTACGCAGTCTCTAGGAAGAATCAGAGTCCACAGTCAGGTTTCCTTTGGCCAATTTACAACAGAGAGTAAGTTGGTGAATAAATATTTAATTATTGCAACCAAAACCCTGAAAGACCTACCTCCAAATAGAATGTTTTGCATTCCCGAGGCATACTATATGGATATATCCTTTTTTAAAAATCCATTTGCAGCTGTCCTTTAAAGGAAGAAAATGGAAAACAAAAGAATTATCCACACATATACCTGCATCACATGAAAGCTGCTTACAACCTTCTGCCACCCAGCATTACTCTAGAGACATTTTTCCATGAAAATCGGAAGCTTCAAAGGTTTAAGAAAAGTAAAAGTAGTGAAGTAGCACTACCCAGGAAGCCAACAATACTAGCTAGCTGTACTCTCTTCTCATCTTCCCGCTGCAATCAAATGACACTGTCACAACATCCCACACACACCGACACACACACACAAACACACACACACACACACAAACACACCCGAAAGACATGCTGTAGGAATTGCACACATGTATGAGGAATGTACACACCACCATTGAGCCGAGAACAATGCCTGCAGACAACAGCATAAGATCCACACCAAAACAGGCATATATCAGTGTGCATCCATCATACACAAGACGAGACAAACAGACAGGCAGACACCTAGTCCCACATGAATACCCCCCTTACCCCAAATCCCTGTCGGACACGCCATGCAAACTCACATAGAATGTTTGACTCAGAAGTGCCAAACATACACAAAGACAGTACGCAGAGCTATTTAAAAATTCGAGGAGTGGAGGAGTGGGAAGTGCACGGTAATTGCTACACCCAGGTCTCCTGAGCAGCAGAGACTGGAGGGAAGAGACCCCAAGAGCTTCACACTGGAGACTCACTGCCAAGCCCATTGAGCACAGTCCTGGGAGAAGTTTCCAGGGGAATCCTGGTGTGGGCTCACGGAGAGTGTCGCTACGACACCTCCGTGCATGCGCACACACACACACACACACACACACACACAAACACACGGGTCAGGGACGAACACACTCCCACAGAATTAGAAAGAGCAAGAGCATGGCGAGCAAGTGGTAGCTGGGGAAGGAAGTTGTCATCTCTGGTGCCATAGGCAGCTGCCAGGAGAGCAGTGGATCCTGTAGACAGTGTGGTTGCTGGGTTGGGGGAGCTACCTACCAGAAAGGCAGCGTCCACCCAGGTGTGATCGTTCTTCATCTTGTCTTTTATTTTTGCATCACACTGATGCTTCTGATGACGACGTGGTGAATTCCAGGTGTTGCTTTGTGTTCCTCTCGGGTCCAATGACCCAGTGACCCTGTGTCCAGAACACACTTTGCAGAGGTGGGGGGGCATGGGTGGTGTCGCCATTGGGCTGGAGGAAACAACGAGGCAGTGGAGTGGAGTTGGTGGGGCAGCAGCAGAAAGGGATCCCTAACCACCACTCAGACAGCTCAGGAGATGTTCAGCTCCGCCCGCTAACAATACAATTCAATATCACGGAAAATGGAAGGCCACATGTAAAATCCGGCGCGTAAACTCCCCACTGATCCTTGCCCTGGTGACACCCTAAACCGTCAAGGGACATTCCACATCACCCTCCATTTCCGCCTCCTCCCCAAAAGCATGGGGCGCTGTCCACCCAGTGCAGGCTGGGCCTGCTGTTTCCCTCTGCACTGCCTTGGCTGAAGAGCACAGACACGGAGGCCTTTGTAACTTGTTGTGCACGAGTCCACGTGACCACTCAACCGCTCTGTACTGTACACTCACATTCACACACTTGCACACACACTCGAACTACTCTGGTATGCTGGACTCTCGGAACCCTGCTGAGGCTGGGCTGCGTGGGATCCCAGTGCATTGTTGAAAGGGCACTCAGTCAACCTCTTCTGATGCACAACCAATAATGGACATGTAACTTTACACAACCTTTGGCCACCTGCCAAACCTTAAACAATGCAAGACCAAAGAGCCATGACCATAGAAAAATGTAATGCCATACCCTAAGACTAATTATTTTGAAATTGTTTGGAATCATTCTGAAGAATAAAACACTACGTGTATGCAAATAGCTGAACAGCTGATCCTTACGTATTATTAATATTATAATTTCCAGGTTTGGAATTCATGAAAGTTAGACTGCTGCCCTTTTAACAAACTGCGAAAAAAATGGTGTTAAGACTTAAAAGTTTTTTCTTACATTTCCAGCTTCTTACATCTCTGGTGATTTTTGGGGTCAATAGATTTATTGTTAAACAATGAAAGAAATGTCACTGTGACCCACATTTTTATTATGTTGATTTGAGTTGAGTATCTGAAAACAAAAAGTTTACCCCTCCTGAATTAAAAAAAAGTTTACCCCTGCTAAGTTCCTTCCTGAATATAATAGTAATATGTCAATAGTAATCTGTATTTTTTAAATGCATTGTGTCATTTGATCCTCAAAACAACAGACAAATGAATATCTTTCCCTCAACTGCAGAAATGAGACACTGAAGCTTAAAACCATGACAATGTGTTCAAGTTGTATTTCTAAATCTGTTTTAAGAATTCCGCTGGTCTATAGACCCTAATCTCATGTTGATATTTTGCCACTCTGCCTGCTTAAAATAAATATTCATGTCTAAGAAATGAACACTTACATCTAATGAAAAGGCAAAATGATATTCACAGCATAATTACTTGCTATTTCATTTACTATTTTATATCACTGACACATTTTACAGGTAAACTTTTGCACAATTATTAGGGGAAATAATAATTCGAACCAAATTGAAAAATTGCCATAACTTCTCTTTCAATAGTGTGTGGTGAAAATAGACAACTGGGCTAACATTTATTCTTT
>NW_007205855.1:0-777 GCF_000164805.1 Carlito syrichta | reverse complement strand
ACAAAAGCCGCTTACAACCTTCTGCCACCCAGCATTACTCTAGAAACATTATTTCCATGTTTAAATGGGAAGCTCCAAAGTTTTAAGAAAAGTAAAAGTACCCATGCTCGGTGGCTCAGCCTGTAATCCCAGCACTTTGGGAGGCTGAGGTGAGCTGATTACCTGAGCTCACGGGGTTTGAGATCTGCCTGGGCAACTTAGTGAGACCTCATCTCTACAATAAAATTTAAATAAATGAGTTGGGTGGGGTAGCTCGAGCCCAAAGTTCCAGCTACTTGGAAGGCTGAGGCGGAAGGATTGCCAGTGCCAAGCAGGTTGAGGCTGCAGTGGTCGGGAGTGACCAGTGCCCTCCAGTCTGGGTGAGATAGCGAGACTCCAACTCAAAAAAAAAAAAGAAAGAAAGAAAGAAAGAAAAGAAAAGTAGTCAAGTAGAACTGACCAGGAAGCCAAAAGTACTAGCTAGCTGTACTCTCTTTCAATGTTGCCGCTGCAATCAAGTGACACTCGTAATTTCCCCTAGCAGACACACACACAAACACACACACACACACACACAGCCGATAAACATGCTCTAGGAATTGCACACACGTGGCAGGAATGTACACACCAACATTGAGCCGAGAACAATGCCTACAGGTAGCAGCACAGGATCCACACCAAAAAAGACACATATCAGTGTGCACCCATCATGCACACGACGTGACACACAGAAGCGGGCACCCAGTCACACATGCATGCGCCCCTACCCCAAATCCCTATTGGACACGCTGTGCAAAT
>NW_007205854.1:0-1217 GCF_000164805.1 Carlito syrichta | reverse complement strand
TTGTGTGTGTGTCTGCTAGGGGAAATTACGAGTGTCACTTGATTGCAGCGGCAACATTGAAAGAGAGTACAGCTAGCTAGTACTTTGGCTTCCTGGTCAGTTCTACTTGACTACTTTTCTTTCTTTCTTTCTTTCTTTCTTTTTTTTTTTTTTGGAGTTGGAGTCTCGCTATCTCACCCAGACTGGAGGGCACTGGTCACTCCCGACCACTGCAGCCTCAACCTGCTTGGCACTGGCAATCCTTCCGCCTCAGCCTTCCAAGTAGCTGGAACTTTGGGCTCGAGCTACCCCACCCAACTCATTTATTTAAATTTTATTGTAGAGATGAGGTCTCACTAAGTTGCCCAGGCAGATCTCAAACCCGTGAGCTCAGGTAGTCAGCTCACCTCAGCCTCCCAAAGTGCTGGGATTACAGGCTGAGCCACCGAGCATGGGTACTTTTACTTTTCTTAAAACTTTGGAGCTTCCCATTTAAACATGGAAATAATGTTTCTAGAGTAATGCTGGGTGGCAGAAGGTTGTAAGCGGCTTTTGTTTGATACAGGCTTATGTGTGAATAATTCTTTTGTTTTCCATTTCCTTCCTTTAAAGGACAGCTGTAAGTGTATTTTTTTAAAAAGGATATATCTATATAGTGTGCCCCAGGAATGCAAAACTTTATATTTGGAGCTTGGTCTTTCAGGGTTTTGGTTGCATGAATTAAATATTTATTCAGCAACTTACTCTCTGTTGTAAATTGGCCAAAAGAAACCTGACTGCACACAGAGAGTGTGTGTGGCTGGGTGTGTGTGTCAGGGGGTGGACTGGGATGTGTTTTGGGTTTCACTTTATAAAGATTGTTTGACTGTAAGTGTAGTCATGTCTAAAAGCATTGGAGTAACTTCATTATGCTCAAGCAGAACATTTGTCAAAAGTGATCATCAGAGTTGGCCTGAAGGACCCTGCTCTAGTACGTGTCTGAATTCTACGCAAGGATTTTAGACAATTGGACCTATTGCCCAGTGAAGAAATGACAAAAGGCCTTTTTACTTTCAATGGAGTTAATGATAGCTGGAGTGGCCAGGCCCCTTTACATCCTCTCTTCATTTGATCGTGGGATAACTTATCATTTCTCACCTTATCTGTTATCCTGTTAATCACTAAATTTCTCTTTCTGTGGATGAATGAGCATGTGATAAATATTCTGCAATGAACTGCCTCTGGGAGAGGAAACTTTG
>NW_007205853.1:0-1351 GCF_000164805.1 Carlito syrichta | reverse complement strand
AGACCCATACTCTCTTTTGGTTTTCTTCATTTCTGTAGATTTTTCTCCCTTTACCCCTTTCCCTCCCTGTCTTCAATTCTGTTTTGAGGGAAGGTGGGGTGCTTTTATTTCTCTCTGCAATGACCTGGTCTTCCTTATGTGGGTCTTCTGGTTTTGTTCACTTTTCCCTCTGCTTTACAGTCTGTCTATTCAGCAGTTTGCAGTCTTGGTCCCTAGATTTAAAAAGGGGGGCATATAGAAGAGGAAAATAAGGGAGGAAGGGGGGGTCAATAGGGAGTTAGAAAGAGAGAAGCGTGAGAGGGAAAACAGATATACATACCATCTATCAGGTGAGAACGAGACACAGGGCTGGGAAGAGGTGAAGAAAGACACGTAAGAAAGAGTACTGATAGCTACATAGTACTAAAGAGTACTGAAGCAACACAGAGACAGGGCAATAAAATCGAGAAACAGTGTAGGTCAGAAGGTCAACAACAGACGTGATCTAAACTAACAGTTACAATGATAAAATCATAAGTCAAAATAAACGAAAGAGAGAAGTGCAAGAGGGAAAACAGATATACATACCAACTATCAGGTGAGAGAGA
Organism: Carlito syrichta; assembly: GCF_000164805.1. Lineage (NCBI taxonomy): Eukaryota > Metazoa > Chordata > Mammalia > Primates > Tarsiidae > Carlito > Carlito syrichta. The sequence goes on along the minus strand of NW_007205853.1, from coordinate 764 downwards.
GACACAGGGCTGGGAAGAAGTGAAAAAAGACAGGTAAGAAAGATTCCCTAAAGAATACTGATAGCTAAACAGAGACAGGCCAAAAAAATCAAGAAACAGTATCAGTCAGAAGGTAAACACCAAACGTAATCTAGACCAACAGTTTCAATGATAAAATCATAGGTCAAAATAAGCGATCAAACTAGAGTCACTTCTGTGATCTCCGATTCCAGCCTCTCCCTTTTGTTTTTCGTTGCAGCATAGGGGTGGGGCTTTGTCTCCTGTTTCACACTGTTGCCTTAAAAGCTGAGGTAAAGTTTGTTGCTAGGTGGGCGGGGCAATGGAAGTCTGCCTGGAGAGTGGCAAGGCAGTTTAAGCAGGTCTGTTTTTCTCCGCTTGTCTGGGTCCTCTGGGTTGGGGTCTCACGCTGTGTGCCTCAGCCAGGGTGGACCCGGAGTTCCAGAGCTCCAAAGTTCCAAAAGGCAGGCTGTAAATGACGAGAGTGGCACTGGGTCCCTACAGAGTATTCAGCCAGTAATGGAACCGGTGTCTCTGAGCGGCGGGTGCTCAGAGCCTCCCTGTGCGACCTGCGGTGCCGGGTGCCGGGCCGGGGAGAGAGCTGGAGGGAGCAGGGACCCAAAACTTCCCCACACACTGCAATACCTGGCCTTAGGAAATGAGGTAAAGTTTGTTGCTAGGTGGGCAGGGCAATGGAAGTCTCTTCCTGGAGAATGGCAAGGCAGTTTAAGCAGATCTGTTTTTCTCCACTTGTCTGGGTCCTCTGC
>NW_007205852.1:0-911 GCF_000164805.1 Carlito syrichta | reverse complement strand
AGCATTTTAACTGCTTTCCATGATGACTGTACTAATTTGCATTTCCAATAAGCGCATAAGAATTTTATTTTCTCTGCAGTCTCACTAACATTTTTGTATGTTTTTTAAACACAGACATTCTAACTGGAGTGAGTTAATATCTCATTGTGATTTTGATTTGCAGTTCCCCAGTGATTTGTGGTGCTGAGTATTTTTTTATATACTTGGTCATTTGCATGTCTTCTTTTGAGAAATATCTATTCAGATTGACTGCTTATTGTTGAATCAGATTATTATTATTTTGCTATTGAGCTATTTGGATTACCTTAATATTCTGGATATTAGACCTTTATCATATAAAGAGCTTGTACATAAGTTATTCCATTCTGCAGGTTGTCTATTCACTCTATACATTGTATATTTTACTTTGAAGATGATTTTTAGTTTGATATACCCCATTTTTAAATTTTTGCTTTTGTTACCTGTGCTTTTGAGGTCTTATTCATAATGTATTTTCCCAGACCACTGTTCTGAAGTGTTTCCCCTATGATTTTTGCTAGTAGTTCTATATTTTGAGTTTTATATTAAAGTCCTTAATATGAATTGAGTTTGTTTTTGTTTATTGTAACAGATAAAGGTTTATTGTTTTCATTTTATGCATGAGTATTTAGTTTTTAAGGCACCATGTATTGATGATTGTTCTTTTCTCAATGTGTGTTCTTAGCACATTTGTTGGCAATAACTTTCTTATATATATGGGTACATATTTCAATTTTTTATTCTGTTTTGTTGTTGCAGATGTATGTTTTTATGCCAGTACCAAGCTGTTTGATTACTGTAGATTTGTAATATAGTTTGAAATCAGGTAGTATGATACCATAATATATCCAGCTTGGATTTTTCTCAAAATTGTTTTGGCTATTGAGGTATTT
>NW_007205851.1:0-1285 GCF_000164805.1 Carlito syrichta | reverse complement strand
CAAACTTCTATTGTGATCTACACTGTGATGAGACAGGTTGACAGTGGGGAGGTGGTACATGTGAAAGTGGGGTGTGTGGTAACTCTGAACTGTCTGTTCAGTCTTACTGTGGACATAACACTTCTCTAAAAAACGAAGTCTATGTGAAAAATGCATCAGTAGAAAATGCACATTATTGTCACATAAGAATAGACAATTGGTTAGGACCAAATTCAGGGAATTAATCCTTAAAAAGTGACACGGTATATCAAAGAAAGCGAAATGAGTAAATTATTAATAAGAAAAAGTGAGGACATTTTAAAAGATGACTCTGTAATCTATAGTTTTATTTTTGACTGAGTGTTGTTTTAATCTCTAACATTTTTAACCATATCTGCTAACAAATAACAAGGTGGTGGATTTTAATTGAAAAGAAGCAGAGCGGTTGTGTGGAGAAGTCAGCAAAAAGGAGAAAGTTAAAGTGCTTGGGTTATTCATGGTACATGATAAACTTGATCTTTAGTGTTGGTTGCATATCAACACCTGAAAGATTCATCAACTATGGAGAAATTATTTGATAGCCATACAGTTTTTCAACAGCCTAAAATTTCTGCCCAGTAATAAGCCTGAATTAATCCAAATGTCACCATTTCCCTGCAGAGTTAAACTCAATCGTGTATAGCTTTCTTGAACAAATGACCATCATTTATGCTTAAAAAATATTTAATTTGCTAGATTTAAAATGTACAGCAAAAAGAAATTCATGATGAGAATTTTTTTTTAAGGTTGTGAACTACCTTCTCTGGCTATTTTTAAACAATTGGGAAAACTGTATTTCTTTCTTTCTCTCTCTCTCTCTCTCTCTCTCTTTCTTTCTTTCTTTCACCTCTGAACTTATTATTGACTTCCTGCTTCCCCGAAGGACACCCTGTTCCCGCCGCCTCAACGCCTCATAACTTCGGTGTCATTGGTCTCAGACATCAATTTGCCATCCACTATCTTGCGGGTGATCTTTTGGATGGTTTGGATGGAGCTGCTGCTGTCCAGGCCATCACTGTGACTGAAGTCCTTGCCGTCTTTTAGTAGGTGCCGGTAGGTGGCTATCTCAGCCTCCAACTTGACCTTGATGTTCAGCAGGGACTCGTACTCCTGGGCCTGGCACTGGCCCTCTGTCTGGGTCTGTGCCAGATCAGACTCCAGGTGCAGCACGGTGCCATTGAGCTGCTCCATCTGCATGGTGTAGCGGATCTCCACTTCTCTCAGGCTGTTCTCCAAGCTGGCCTTCAGGTTTCTCATGGAGTCCAGG
>NW_007205850.1:0-788 GCF_000164805.1 Carlito syrichta | reverse complement strand
GTCCAGGCCATCACTGTGACTGAAGTCCTTGCCGTCTTTTAGTAGGTGCTGGGTAGGTGGCTATCTCAGCCTCCGACTTGACCTTGATGTTCAGCAGGGACTCGTACTCCTGGGCCTGGCACTGGCCCTCTGTCTGGGTCTATGCCAGATCAGACTCCAGGTGCAGCACGGTGCCATTGAGCTGCTCCATCTGCATGGTGTAGCGGATCTCCACTTCTCTCAGGCTGTTCTCCAAGCTGGCCTTCAGGTTTCTCATGGAGTCCAGGTCAATCTCCAAGGACTGCACTGTACGTTTCAGCTCTGTGAGCGTCATCTTGGCAGCTCCAATCTCAGCGGACTGCGTGTTGACTACAGTGGTGCTCTCCTCAATCTGCTGGGACCAGTACTCGCCCAGCTCCTTGTGGTTCTTCTGAGCCAACTGGTCATACTGGGATCGGATGTCCACCATGATCTTGCTGAGGTCCTGAGATTGGGGGCATCTACCTCCAAGGTCAACCCAGAGCTGGGCTTGTAGGTCTTTTACTTCCTCCTCATGGTTCTTCTTTATGAAGAGCAGCTCTTTCTTGAGGGCCTCGATCTCTGTCTCCAGTTGCAGCTGGGTGACATTGGTGTCATCAATGACCTTGTGGAGCCCATGGATGTCTCTCTCCACAGACTGGCGCATGGCCAGCTCTGTCTCATACTTGACTCTAAAATCATCAGCAGCAAGACGGGCATTGTCAATCTGCAGAACGATGCGGGCATTGTTCACAGAATTTGCAAAGATCTGACCCCTCAGGTCCTCGATG
>NW_007205849.1:0-894 GCF_000164805.1 Carlito syrichta | reverse complement strand
GGGAAATGATATAACTTTTTCACTTGATCTAGTTTTATTACATTTCAGGTGTCATAATCATGAGAATAAATCTCAGTCATTATAATAAATCATATATATCAGTGGTGGATTTTGTGTGACTAAAGCGTGTAATATCTTAATTAATGGCTTTCAGCCATTTCATCAGATTGGATACTTTCATCATTGTTGAGGTGTTTTTATTTATTGTTTTTTGGTTTTTGGGTTTTGGGTTTTTTTTGAGTTGGAGTCTCACTCTGTCACCCAGACTGGAGTACAGTGGCCGCTCCTGGCCACTGCAGCCTCAACTTGCGAGGGCTCTGGCGACACTTCCTCCTCAGCCTTCCAAGTAGCCAGAACTACAGGCACGTGCTACCACGTCCAGCTAAATTTTTTTTTATTTGTAGAGATGAGGTCTTGTCTGCCCAGGCGGGTCTCGAACCCACGGACTCAGGCAATCCACTCACCTCAGCCTCCCAAAGGCGTGGGATTACAAGGTGAGCCACCGAGCTCGGCTGAGGTGTTTTTAAATGTTTGATTACTGTCATGTATCTCATTTTTCTTTGGTTATTTTTAAGATAAATTCTTCTTTACCATGGGAATACAGTATCTATTTTCTTGGAAACTTCATATTCATGTATTTGATAGAATGATAGGCTCCAGCAAAACAAAAACATTTGGCTGTTAAAATCTACTTGCTGTATATATGGGTTTTTCATCAATAGTACCTTTACAGTATAGCTATCATTAAAATAGCTGAATAAATGTAATAAAATTAATTTAAGATAAATGTGTGCATCTAACTAAAAATTGATGCTGAATAATATCAAGTACTACATATTCTTGTCTGGGAGCCCCAAACCTAACACTGACAATGCCCTATGTTCCAGTTCCTGG
>NW_007205848.1:0-745 GCF_000164805.1 Carlito syrichta | reverse complement strand
AGAAAAGGAAACTGGGACACAGAGAAATCAGCTGACTTGCCTGTGATCACAGTTCTGATGCAGCAGACTGAGATTCAAACAATGAAGCCCACTCAGGACCCAGGACCTGGACCACTTGCTCAGTCTTGGACTTCCTAGGTCAGATACATACATACATGCTCTGAGCTGGACAAATTCATAGAAGTGTCTTGTTTCAAAACAGCTTATGAGGAATGCACTTCAAAGCAAAAGCACAGTTGAAAGGAAATAGTTGTCCCCAAATTGCAGCCAAGAAAATAACAGCTGGGCTCCAGAAGATTCTGAAACTTGGTTGACCATAACTACCAGATAATTCTCTCTTAATATGTGCATAAAATATTCACCTTTAAATTCTTAAAATTCAGTAAACATGAAATTTTAAACAGAACAAAAAGAAGAATTTATTATAAAGCAACACTGCAGTAAATGTCTGAAAGCCCAGTTTTCTTTGTCAAGCTAATGGATTTTTTAACATAGGCAAATTTGTTTTCTTATCTGTATAATTGGTGGACTACCTCATATTTATCTATTTCTTTCTTTTTGTGGATTTTAATATTCTTAAAATAGCACCTTTCCTTCCATCTATTCTTGCTAATTCGAAAAACGTTTAACATACATCTCAGTTTGTGCAAAGCTTATTAGTCTTATGTCTGTAGAATTACTATTAAGAAAACAGCTCATTTATAAGAAATAAATGCTTATTTTGTGATTTAGCATGCTGTACAAT
>NW_007205847.1:0-1112 GCF_000164805.1 Carlito syrichta | reverse complement strand
CCCCCAGATCTCCCCCTTGGACCACGTTTTTGAGCCCTGGGCTCCGCTCGGCTAGTGGACCGCAGTCCCGCGCGCCCCCCCCACCCACACCCCGCCATGAAATTTTCTGAAACTTTCGTCCAGAGAGGAGCAAGAGGCCAGGCGTTGTGTCCCTCGAGGCCCTAGCCTTAAAGAATCCCTGGCGCGGCCACCACCCTGACTGACACACGTGGTGTGCTCGTTAAGAATAGCCTCTGGCCGGGTTCGGTGGCTCAGCCTGTCATCCCGAGCCTTTGGGAGGCTGAGGTGGGTGGATGGCCTGAGCCCGCGGGCTCGAGACCCGCCTGGGCGGGCGAGACCTCACCTCTACGATAAAATCGAAAAATTAGCCGGGCGTGGGAGCGCGCGCCCGTAGTTCCGGCTACTCGGAAGCCCCCAGGACCTCGTCCGACATGCAGACTCAAAGGCCACCGGAAGAGCCAGTGCGGCCTCTCCCGAAGGTGATGGTGGCCGCTGATCAGAGGGACCCACGCGTACCCATTTGTACTCACTTTGTGCCCGTGTCACGGTAAGCTTTGTGATTCGTATAGCTTTTGCATGATGCGTGACGTCCTAGGCCCTTTACCCTGTGGCGAGCTTGATGAAGGCTTCTGCCGGGCCCTACTGGTCAAAGCTGTGAGATACGCCTGATACCTGGCACCGGGAAGTCTGGACCAAAAAAGTCCCTCGCTGTCGATAAACGTGGCTGAAGTTCAAGCGCTCGTCCCTGCTCTGCCGGTCGTGTGGCTGACGTGGAGGTCCCGGCGACTCTGGACCGTAAAAGCGAACTGTAAAAGTCTAGAAGGGGAGCGGGACCGTTTTGAAAGACCTCGAGTCTGGCTCTGCACCCTGGATTCGAACTCAGAGATAAACTTCTCTCTGCCGGTTCCCTGCCCCTCTGAGTTAGTGGCATCGGGAGGAGCAGCCGAGCGTACTCAGACCGTGACACGGCGACGGGGCCTCACGATGCCGGCCAGGCTGGTCTCAAACTCCTGGCTCGAAGCCGTGCTCCCGCCTCAGCCTCCCAAACTGCAGGGATGACGGGCGTGAGCCACCGCACCCGGCTTCTGCTTCCTTTGGAATGTGGCTATTAG
>NW_007205846.1:0-1438 GCF_000164805.1 Carlito syrichta | reverse complement strand
AAGACAACAAAGGCCCTAGGCTCTGGCTTTTCCCGTGCACGCGAAGTTTAAACCTGTGCTCAAATAACTTCTCCCTATAGGAGAACTTCTCCCTACCTCATAGTCTCCTCCAATAAAACCCAAACACAACACTGACCAGCCCCTGCAAGGTCCATAAATATACCCTTCTCCCTGCATAGCTCTCTCTCTTTCACTCTCTTGCCCTCTCTCTTTCACTCTCTCACTCTCTTTCTCTCTCTCTCCTTCCCTCTTTCCCTCTCGCTCTCTCTCTCTCCCCCATCTCTCTCTCTCACTCTCTCTCTCTCCCCCCTCTCTTGCTCTTCCTTAATTACAGTCCCTTCCTGTAACTGCCCCTTTAATAAATCTCGTGGTTCCTGCCTGGTGTGGAGTCATTACTGGCACTGAAATCCTTTCATTATCTATGTACTCAAATCCAGCCAGTATGAATTACAATAATTACAGCTAACATGGGATTATTAACAGTACCCACATGAACCATGATTCTGCTATATTTATGAGTTTGTTTGAGCCTCAAATCAGTCTTATAAAATCAACAATTTTATTATTATCCCAATTTGCCCAGAGTAGAGTTAGGATTTGAAACTAAAGGGTGTAGTTTCAGCATCTCTTTCTTAGCAATATATTTATTGTCTCTTGGACAATGCAATTTTAGAGTTATCTAATAGCTAAAATGATGAGATCATTCCCAAACACATAATGTGAAACCAATACCACAGTCCAGGCCTGAAATCCTGGTACTCCTACCCTTCCCTTGAAGAGGGGCCGCCATGCACAAACACTTCACATAAATATGCCCTGGACTGTGACTTGTGATGAACACTACTAAGCAACAGCATGGTTTGACTCCTAATTCTTCATAAAGCTCAAATGGCATCATGGATAATCCATGCCTCTAGAGAGAAATTTGAACTGGGCATAGTTTTCTTCTTGATAAATTTCTGTGAAATAGAGATGTCTAAAGCCTCTACATAAATTAAAAAATAATGTTGCAGGCCAGACTCGGTGGCTCAGCCTGTCATTGCAGCACATTAGGAGGCTGAGGTGAGTGGATTGCCTGAGCCCGCGAGACCAAGACCAGCCCAGGCAACTTGGTGAGGTCTCATCTCTACAATAATCAAAAAATTAACCAGGCATGTAGTGCGTGCCTGTAGTTTCAGTTACTTGAAAGACTGAGGCAGCCAATGCTGGGGTGACTGTGAGCATGCCACTGCACTCCAGCCTGGGCGACTGAGTGAGAATTCGACATAATAATAATAATAATAATAATAATAATAATAATGCTGCAACATTTGAACCTTTGTCACAGCCAGGAAGAGATCTGTTTATCTCTGACTGCTGCAACTTCTCTTGGTCCTGCTCCTCCTCTTCATCAGGCACCATTGCCAAGGTCAAAGCACCAGATGCTTTCTGAAAAATC
>NW_007205845.1:0-951 GCF_000164805.1 Carlito syrichta | reverse complement strand
GAAATAGAGATGTCTAAAGCCTCTACATAAATTAAAAAATAATGTTGCAGGCCAGACTCGGTGGCTCAGCCTGTCATTGCAGCACATTAGGAGGCTGAGGTGAGTGGATTGCCTGAGCCCGCGAGACCAAGACCAGCCCAGGCAACTTGGTGAGGTCTCATCTCTACAATAATCAAAAAATTAACCAGGCATGTAGTGCGTGCCTGTAGTTTCAGCTACTTGAAAGACTGAGGCAGCCAATGCTGGGGTGACTGTGAGCATGCCACTGCACTCCAGCCTGGGCGACTGAGTGAGAATTCGACATAATAATAATAATAATAATAATAATAATGCTGCAACATTTGAACCTTTGTCACAGCCAGGAAGAGATCTGTTTATCTCTGACTGCTGCAACTTCTCTTGGTCCTGCTCCTCCTCTTCATCAGGCACCATTGCCAAGGTCAAAGCACCAGATGCTTCTGAAAAATCTGTAAACAATGGTCCAATTCACCATTCACCATTCACACTCCTATAAGGATAGGTCATCCATGCAATTCTTCCATATAAATAAATAATATAATCTCATTTTCCAACCAATATCAAAAAGGAACAAAAAGCCTAAAATATACTTTGCAATTTAATTTCTAGATTGTGACATAGTCTGAAATGATAGGACAGTGAGGAGATAGAAAATAGGGTGGAAAATAAGGGGGGGCAGCTTAAAATATTTTTTACATACATTCATAGGGGATATTCATGTACTGATTTATGGGTTACAAATCATTTTTAGCTAATCACATTTGACACCCTTATAATTCAGTGTAAAACATAAAACATAATATTCACATTTGAAAGATGAGGAAACAGGGTGCAAAGACAGTGAATGAAATGTCAGAAGTCCTACAAGTAGACTCCATAAATGGGACTTAACTGCAGGTTTCCAGCTCCCAAGTCTCTGCTTTTTTCTTCAAC
>NW_007205844.1:0-1767 GCF_000164805.1 Carlito syrichta | reverse complement strand
TCAGAATTTTGAACTTACTTGTAGACAGTGAGGAACACTTGGTAATTATTATCTTCATGAGAATAATTTGGTCTGTTTATGATGTAGCCAGATTCCTGAAGTAGACTGGAAGACACATGGAAATGAAACCAGACTGATGACAGAGAGATCTTTTAGGAAACTGACAATAACCCAGTGCACTGATAATGCTACATCAAGTAAAAGATTACAAACAGGTCTAATAACACCTTAAAACAGGTATAATAATTGGGCATAAAATTTTGTTGTCCAACACAGGACATTTCAGAAAATAAAACGAGTTAGTTAACGAGTTGTTAAGTCAGTTAGTTAACTAGTTACTTAACGAGTTAGTTAAGTCAGTTAGTTAACTAGTTACTTAACGAGTTACTTAATGAGTTACTTAAGTCAGTTAGTTAACTAGTAACTTAACGAGTTAGTTAAGTCTGTTAGTTAACTAGTTAGTTAAGTCTGTTAGTTAACTAGTTAGTTAAGTCGGTTAGTGAACTAGTTAGTCGACTAGTTAATTAAGTCACTTAATTAACTAGTTTGTTAGCCAGTTAATTAAGCCACGGAGTTAACTAGTTAGTTAAGTGTTTAGTTAGTTAACTCATTAGCTAACTTGTTAGTTAGCTAACTTGTTAGTTGGTTAGTTAACTAGTTAGTTGGTTAACTAGCTAGTTGGTCAACTAGTTAACAAGTTAACTCTCGAACTAGCTAACTAGTCAACTGGTTAGTTAGCTGGTTAAATAGTTTAACTAGTTAGTTGACTAGTTAGTTAGTTAAAGAGTTGGTTAGTTAACTAGTTAGCTAGCTGGTTGGTTGACTCGTTAGTTAGCTGGTTAGTTGACTAGCTAGCTGACTAGTTAGTTGACTAGTTCGTTAACTAGTTAAGTCAGTTAGTTTACTAGTTAGTTAAGTTGCTGGCTTAACTAGGTTAGCTGACTTAACTAGTTAGCTAACTAGCTAGCCAGCTGATTTAACTAGTTAGCTACCCAGCTAGGCACCTGGCTAGCCAACTGACTTAACTCCATGACTTAACTAGCTAGCAAGCTGACTTAACTAGCTGACTTAACCAGCTAGCTACCTAGCTAGCCAGCTGCCTTAAATTTCTGGCTTAACTACCTAGCTACCTAGCTAGCTATCTAGCTAGCCAGCTGACTTTTCTAGCTGACTTAACCAGCTGGCTTGTTGACATAACTAGCTGACATATAGCTAGGTTCCTAGCTAGCCAGCTGACTTAACTAGCTGAAATAACTAGCTAGCCAGATGGCTAGCCATCTTACTTAACCAGCTTTTTAACTAGCTAACCAGCTGAATATCCAACTGATTTAATGAGTTGCCTTAAATAGCTAGCCAGCTGGTTGCCAGCTGACTTAACTAGCTGACTTAACCAGCTACTCAGCTGGATAGCCAGGTGACTTAACTTGCTGGCTACCTTTCTAGTCAGCTGGCTAGCCAGCTAACTTACCTAGTTGACTTAAGCTAGCAAGCTGGCTAGTCATCTCACTTAACTAGATAGGTACCTATCTAGCCAGCAGGCTACCAGCTGACTTAACTAGGTGATTTGAACAACTAGCCTGCTGGATAACAAGCTGAACTATCTAGCTAGCTACCTACCTAGGCAGCTGGCTAGACAGCTGACTAAACTAGGTGACTTAACCAGCTAGCCAGTTGGCTAGCCAGCTGACTTAACTCACTGATGTCACTAGCTAACCCGGTAGCTATCTAGCTGATTTAGCTAGCTAGCGACCTACCTTGCCAGTTCTC
>NW_007205843.1:0-785 GCF_000164805.1 Carlito syrichta | reverse complement strand
GAGACTCCAACTCAAAAAGAAAAAGTGTTGGTGACCACACATTCTTCGACTCTCATGTATTATACGTTGACATGAGACCAAACAGATCTCAGACAAGGTTTTACTGGGAATTGTTCAAAGGAGAAAACACGGGAGGAAGATTTGAGAGCTGGCTTCCTGAAGGGGGCTGCCCAGCGCCTTTTATTATGGAAGGAGAGGGGTGAAGCATCAAGAAGGTGTGTGTCAGCAGGAATAAGCTTTAAATATGCAGACATAGAATAAATAAATTTCAAGTATAAAAAATGATGAATTAGCTTAACCTACTTTGGGTTTTTTGTGTTTTGTTTTGTAGATACAGAGTCTTGCTATATTGCCCGGGTTAGAGTGCATCGCAGACTTGAACAATCGGGCTCAAGCGGTCCTCTCACTTCAGCCTTCTGAGTTGCTGGGACTCAAGACACACACCACCATACTCCAGGGTTTTTTGTATTTTTCATAACGATGAAGTTTCCCGACAAACTTCCAAGCTCAACATATCCTCCTGCCACTGCATCCCAAAAGGCTGGGATCACAGTCATGAGCTTCTATGTCTGACTGGTGTTTTTATTATTATAATGAAGCAAGTGTTGCAATCGGCCACTCTCTGTGTCTTGTTCGTATGTGGATGAACAGCGGACTGGCATCTATTGTCCAAAGCGAGACTAATGGTAAAACATTGCCTATTTAGTAAGTTTTTAAAGGTTGTGGTCTGTAGAGTGGCTCTAGATGGACCGTCGCTGCAAAATCTGGTGGTTAAATACATGAGC
>NW_007205842.1:0-1380 GCF_000164805.1 Carlito syrichta | reverse complement strand
CAAGGCTGAAGAAGAAGGATCGCCTGAGCCTGGCAAGTCAACATTGGGATGGCTGTGAGTGTGCCACTGCACTCCAGCCTGGGCAACAGAGTGAGACTCCAACTCAAAAAATAAAATAAAAAAGTAAAAAGCGTATAACCGGAAAGCACAATTTTAATTTTTGTTTTGTTTTTAACAATTATGGGCGGTGGCCCTTTAAGAAATTTGGGAAAGGAAGTAAATACCCTGTTAATGGGTAGAAAGGAAGTAAATGTCCTCTAATGTGGATACATATCTGCCGCTCTTTGCTAAGCCATTTTAAAATCAAAGCTAGTGCCTCACTAAGCTGGCATTTGTGAGAATGGTCACTCAAGTCTCCATGATGAGGAAAAATAAGTCATGTGTGTACATGATGAGGAGATGTCTTAGGAATACACAGGCCCAGGAGGAAAATAAAACCAGAACACCATGGCTGAGACATTAATTTGGCTTCAAAAATATGAAGGTCCAGTAAGTGACTACTTTGAAAGCCAAACACTCTTACTGGCCTTGCAGAGCTACTAGTGTTCACAGAATGAGTGCAGGCCATCTGTCTGATAAAGCAAGTTATGAAGGGAAGGGATTTGGTGCCAAGTGGCTGCTGGAGACCAGCAGAAGCATAAACAACAGGGTCCAAGTGGAAACTCTCATGTGGAACAGATCTTGCTACTGTGGACAATCCTTTTGAAGCCATGACAGCACAGAGAGAGAGACCTTACAAAGAGCTTTAGGGAATGATTACTGCAAACATAGAAAGGACAACCAAAGTTGGGTTGGGGAGTATCTTGTCGACTCAGGCTGCCATACCCATATACCACAGACTAGGTGACTTTCATAACACAAATTTATTTCTCATAGTCCTTTAGGAAGAGAAGTCCAAGATCAAGGTACTGTCTGTTTCAGGTAATGGAGAGGGTTCTCTTCAGGTTTTGCAGTCTTCTTGCTGTGAGTTCACATGACAGAGAAAGAGATCCATCTCTCTCTCTCTCTTTGAGTTGGCATCTCACTCTGTCATCCAGGATGGTATGCGGTGGCACACTCATGGCCACCCCAGAGTTGACCTGCTGGGTTCAGGTGATCCTTCTGCCCCAGTCTTCCAAGTAGCCAGAACTCCAGGCATGCGCTACTACACCTGGCTAATTTTTTGATTTATTGGAGAGTTGGTGTCTCACCATGTTTTCCAGGCTGGTCTTGAACCCACAGGCTCAGGCAACACTCTTGCTTCAGCCTCCCAAAGTGTTGGGATTACAATCTTGAGCCACTGCACCCAGCCATTTTTCTCTTTTTTTTCTGAGTTGGAGTCTCACTCTGTCGCCCCGTCTGGAGTGCAGTGGCCGCTCCCGGCACCGCAGCCTCGACCTG
>NW_007205841.1:0-979 GCF_000164805.1 Carlito syrichta | reverse complement strand
AAGTGGAAACTCTCATGCTGAACAGATCTTGCTACTGTGGACAATCCTTTGAAGCCATGACAGCACAGAGAGAGAGACCTTACAAAGAGCTTTAGGGAATGATTACTGCAAACATAGAAAGGACAACCAAAGTTGGGTTGGGGAGTATCTTGTCGACTCAGGCTGCCATACCCATATACCACAGACTAGGTGACTTTCATAACACAAATTTATTTCTCATAGTCCTTTAGGAAGAGAAGTCCAAGATCAAGGTACTGTCTGTTTCAGGTAATGGAGAGGGTTCTCTTCAGGTTTTGCAGTCTTCTTGCTGTGAGTTCACATGACAGAGAAAGAGATCCATCTCTCTCTCTTTGAGTTGGCATCTCACTCTGTCATCCAGGATGGTATGCGGTGGCACACTCATGGCCACCCCAGAGTTGACCTACTGGGTTCAGGTGATCCTTCTGCCCCAGTCTTCCAAGTAGCCAGAACTCCAGGCATGCGCTACTACACCTGGCTAATTTTTTGATTTATTGGAGAGTTGGTGTCTCACCATGTTTTCCAGGCTGGTCTTGAACCCACAGGCTCAGGCAACACTCTTGCTTCAGCCACCCAAAGTGTTGGGATTACAATCTTGAGCCACTGCACCCAGCCATTTTTCTCTTTTTTTTCTGAGTTGGAGTCTCACTCTGTCGCCCAGACTGGAGTGCAGTGGCCGCTCCCGGCACCGCAGCCTCGACCTGCTGGCCTCCGGCGATCCTTCCGCCTCAGGCTTCCGAATAGCCAGAATTACAGGTGCGTGCTACCAAGCCCGGCTAATTTTTTGATTTATTGTAGAGATGAGGTCTCGCTGCTCAGGTGGGTCTCGAACCTGCGGGCTCAGTCAATCCACTCACCTCAGCCTCCCAAAGGTGCGGGATTACAGGCTAAGCCACCGAGCCCAGCTCTTTTTCTCTTTGTATAAGTTCATTAATCTCATCTTGAGGGTCGACCCTCATAA
>NW_007205840.1:0-906 GCF_000164805.1 Carlito syrichta | reverse complement strand
GCCCGATCGCGACACTTGCTTCATTATAATAATAAGTTTGTGAGCGCCTGAGCCTGCGGGTTCGAGACCCGCCTAGGCAGAAGACCTCATCTTTACGATACATCCAAAAATCAGCCAGGTGTGGTAGTGCATGCCTGTAACTCCAACTACTTGGAAGGTTGAGGCGGAAGGGTGCCAGAGCCCAGCAGTTAGAGGCTGCGGTGGCCGGGAGCGGCCGCTGCACTCCAGTCTGGGTGACAGAGTGAGACTCCAACTCAAAAAGAAAAGTGTTGGTGACCACACATTCTTCGACTCTCATGTATTATACATTGACATGAGACCAAACAGATCCTCAGACAAGGTTTTACTGGGAATTTGTTCAAAGGAGAAAACACGGGAGGAAGATTTGAGAGCTGGCTCCCTGAAGGGGGCTGCCCAGCGCCTTTTATTATGGAAGGAGAGGGGTGAAGCATCAAGAAGGTGTGTGTCAGCAGGAATAAGCTTTAAATATGCAGACATAGAATAAATAAATTTCAAGTATAAAAAATGATGAATTAGCTTAACCTACTTTGGGTTTTTTGTGTTTTGTTTTGTAGATACAGAGTCTTGCTATATTGCCCGGGTTAGAGTGCATCGCAGACTTAAACAATCGGGCTCAAGCGGTCCTCTCACTTCAGCCTTCTGAGTTGCTGGGACTCAAGACACACACCACCATACTCCAGGGTTTTTTGTATTTTTCATAACGATGAAGTTTCCCGACAAACTTCCAAGCTCAACATATCCTCCTGCCACTGCATCCCAAAAGGCTGGGATCACAGTCATGAGCTTCTATGTCTGACTGGTGTTTTTATTATTATAATGAAGCAAGTGTTGCAATCGGCCACTCTCTGTGTCTTGTTCATATGTGGATGAACAGCGGACTGGCAT
>NW_007205839.1:0-891 GCF_000164805.1 Carlito syrichta | reverse complement strand
TACTTGGAAGGCTGAGGCGGAAGGGTTGCCAGAGCCCAGCAGTTAGAGCTGCGGTGGCCGGGAGCGGCCCGCTGCACTCCAGTCTGGGTGACAGAGTGAGACTCCAACTCAAAAAGAAAAGTGTTGGTGACCACACATTCTTCGACTCTCATGTATTATACATTGACATGAGACCAAACAGATCCTCAGACAAGGTTTTACTGGGAATTTGTTCAAAGGAGAAAACACGGGAGGAAGATTTGAGAGCTGGCTTCCTGAAGGGGGCTGCCCAGCGCCTTTTATTATGGAAGGAGAGGGGTGAAGCATCAAGAAGGTGTGTGTCAGCAGGAATAAGCTTTAAATATGCAGACATAGAATAAATAAATTTCAAGTATAAAAAATGATGAATTAGCTTAACCTACTTTGGGTTTTTTGTGTTTTGTTTTGTAGATACAGAGTCTTGCTATATTGCCCGGGTTAGAGTGCATCGCAGACTTGAACAATCGGGCTCAAGCGGTCCTCTCACTTCAGCCTTCTGAGTTGCTGGGACTCAAGACACACACCACCATACTCCAGGGTTTTTTGTATTTTTCATAACGATGAAGTTTCCCGACAAACTTCCAAGCTCAACATATCCTCCTGCCACTGCATCCCAAAAGGCTGGGATCACAGTCATGAGCTTCTATGTCTGACTGGTGTTTTTATTATTATAATGAAGCAAGTGTTGCAATCGGCCACTCTCTGTGTCTTGTTCGTATGTGGATGAACAGCGGACTGGCATCTATTGTCCAAAGCGAGACTAATGGTGAAACATTGCCTATTAGTAAGTTTTTAAAGGTTGTGGTCTGTAGAGTGGCTCTAGATGGCCCGTCGCTGCAAAATCTGGTGGTTAAATACATGAGCAAAGCAGAG
>NW_007205838.1:0-882 GCF_000164805.1 Carlito syrichta | reverse complement strand
TGAGGTCCCTCCTTTTAGAATTGCTTTGGATATAATTAGTTGGAGCAATGTGGGTCTCTAATGCAATATGACTAATGTTCCTATAAGAAGAGGAAATCTGGGCACAGACAGCAAACAAAGAATGAGCCAGAGGAAGATGAAAACAGAGATGGGGGTGATGCATTTACAAGTCAGAGAATACATAAACTGCTGGCACACCACCAGCAGCTGGGGAAAGGCATGAACCAGATTCTCCCTGAAAGTTCTCAGGAGAAGCAACCCTGCTGACACCTTGATTTGTATTTCCTGCCACCAGAACTGCCAGACAAGACACCTCTGTTCCTTAAACCTCTAAGTCTGTGGCATTTTGATACAACAACCTGAGCAAACTAACATGTTATGATGAATTTTCAGCTAGTTCACTGAAAAGGCAAAAAGAGAACAGGAAGGTATTGCAGAGGCAAATAGAGGTAGCAGTTTCCACCCCACAGGGGATGAAAAAAGAGGGAGGACACAGGGGAGGAACCCACAGACCTGAGACTCAAACCTGTGGGATGGGTATGCGCTTGGCTGAATCTGGGCTCACTGAGGAGCCTGAACACCCGGCTTGGTGAGCATTGGACACCAGGAAAACTGGACAAGCTTTTGCCTGTTGATGTCACGTGGTTGTGGCAACACTGAGGGTGATGGGAAGGGATCTGGCCAGGAAGGAAGAGGCAACAATGGAGAGATGAGATTTGCAAAGTCCTGGCTCCGTACTGCAGAAGACAGGGTGTTGAAACTGAGAGACAAAGATGTAATGAACACATATCCTTCTTAGTATTTATTTTTGCCTTGTAAAATAACTGTCTGTATGTGTTCAACCATCTACTTTAGTGCTCAATGTAATGTAACTTCCCCCCA
>NW_007205837.1:0-968 GCF_000164805.1 Carlito syrichta | reverse complement strand
CCAAGGAAAGCTGTCTTTCAAAACTTTAAAATTCTGCCCTTTAAAGAGAATGCAGAACATGCCTGTGATGTTGCAGCCATGCTGAAGTAGAAAATAAAACAACTCAATTTAGGAAAATGTGAAAACTACATGATGTTGGTGAAACCCCAGTCACAAGATAAAATGAAAACAGCTGTGGACACAAAAACCCCTGAGAACAAGGAGAGACCATTGATCTCAGGAGTGAAGAGAGGCATTCCGAGCCACATCAACCCATGCACATGCATTTGGGAAAGGTCCAGATCTACATGATGAGCCCCAGTCCCAGAGTGGTTGTTGGTCGCTTGAGAGGCATGGATCACAGGAGCATGTGAGAGCCCTGGTTCCAGGGAGGAAGAGTCACATGTCAGCATTTGACAACTTTGCAGGAAAGACTCACCTCAATATGAGAAATGGGATATCCAAATGCCACGTGATCGAGTCCTCCTGTAGACCTCCACCTGTGACACCTTGTGATATGACAGGCCCCGGCAGCTGGCACCCCAGGTAACTCACAGTCTCTGAAATGCTCGGTTATGTTCATCAGTGCAAACTCTTCCTGCCTCTAAAGCCACACTGAGAAAGGACATAATTTCAACCTAGGGCTCCTCTTTAGACAGTCAGGTCCTTCTGTCCCGCCATGTTGGGAGGTCACCAGCAGGCAGACACACAGGCAGATTCCTGGAGTCAGGAGCTGCCAACTGGCCAGTGATGCCATGGGGCATTATGCACAAGTGTTTGCCAAGATGTTGTCATCTATAGTCCTGGCCAATGGGGCCATTTGGAAATGTCAGAATCCTTCTAAAAGTAAAACCTGGGAGCCTCTCCATGGCCAGGATGGGAGTGATTTAGTGCATCCTCTGCAAATGAACCCATGGACGGGCCTGTACCTCTCCTGGAGGTGCCTGTCAGGTTGCCAGGAATGGCCACTGCTCTGTAGCCCAAGGCGG
>NW_007205836.1:0-1062 GCF_000164805.1 Carlito syrichta | reverse complement strand
AAACCCCAGTCACAAGATAAAATGAAACAGCTGTGGACACAAAAAACCCTGAGAACAAGGAGAGACCATGATCTCAGGAGTGAAGAGAGGCATTCCGAGCCACATCAACCCATGCACGTGCATTTGAGAAAGGTCCAGATCTACATGATGAGCCCCAGTCCCAGAGTGGTTGTTGGTCGCTTGAGAGGCATGGATCACAGGAGCATGTGAGAGCCCTGGTTCCAGGGAGGAAGAGTCACATATCAGCATTTGACAACTTTGCAGGAAAGACTCACCTCAATATGAGAAATGGGATATCCAAATGCCACGTGATCGAGTCCTCCTGTAGACCTCCACCTGTGACACCTTGTGATATGACAGGCCCCGGCAGCTAGCACCCCAGGTAACTCACAGTCTCTGAAATGCTCGGTTATGTTCATCAGTGCAAACTCTTCCTGCCTCTAAAGCCACACTGAGAAAGGACATAATTTCAACCTAGGGCTCCTCTTTAGACAGTCAGGTCCTTCTGTCCCGCCATGTTGGGAGGTCACCAGCAGGCAGACACACAGGCAGATTCCTGGAGTCAGGAGCTGCCAACTGGCCAGTGATGCCATGGGGCACTATGCACAAGTGTTTGCCAAGACGTTGGCATCTATAGTCCTGGCCAATGGGGCCGTTTGGAAATGTCAGAATCCTTCTAAAAGTAAAACCTGGGAGCCTCTCCATGGCCAGGATGGGAGTGATTTAGTGCATCCTCTGCAAATGAACCCATGGACGGGCCTGTACCTCTCCTGGAGGTGCCTGTCAGGTTGCCAGGAATGGCCACTGCTCTGTAGCCCAAGGCGTCACTGATCGGGGGATGTTCTCAAGTTCCAATTAGAAGAAAAACACTGCCTGAGAGAAAACTCGAGATAAAAATGACTGGTCTTCCCTTAATTAAGTTTGACTGAAAGTTATTCTGCAACCAGGGGAGCCTCAGTCAATTTTCAGTATGACCAGCAAATCAAAGGGAAGGTTTCCCAGGCAACAGGAGAACCCAGGCCCTGCATATTGCCTGGGGTGGACAGAGTTTACCGCCAGGGA
>NW_007205835.1:0-885 GCF_000164805.1 Carlito syrichta | reverse complement strand
CAAATCAAGTATAAGCAAATTTAAAAGGACTGAAATTCTATCATGCACCTTCTCGGACCACAGTGGAATAAAAATAAACATTGACACCAACAAAGTCCCCCCAAAACCCACAAAGACATGGACACTAAACAGCATGATGCTAAATAACTCCTGGGTCAATGATAACATCAAAACAGAGATCAAAAGATACCTGGAAACAAATGAAAATGAAGAAACATCTTACCAAAATCTCTGGGATGCCTTAAAAGCTGTAATAAGAGGGGAATTTATATCCCTACAAACACACATGAGGAAAATGGAAGGAACAGAAATTGACAACTTAACAAGCCACCTAAAGAAGCTGGAAAAGCAAGACCACAAAAACCCTAATTTCAGCAGAAGAATCCAGATCACCAAAATAAAAGCCCAAATCCAGGACATAGAGGACAAAAAGATAATAGAAAAAATCAATGAAACAAAAAGCTGGTTCTTCGAAAGAATAAACAAGATCGATGGTCCCCTAGCTAGACTGACCAAGAAAAAATGAGAAAAAACCAAATAAGCACAATCAGAAACACAAAAGATGAAGTCACATCTGACCCTGAAGAAATACAAAAGATCATTAGAGATTACTATGTACACTTGTTTGGAAACAAACTTGAAAACCTTAAGGAAATGGAGGACTTTCTGACATCACACAACCTACCTAAGTTGGAACAAGAAGAAATTGAGACCCTAAATAAACCAATAACAATCAAGGAAATCGACTACGTAATAAGAAGACTGCCTACAAAAAAAAGCCCTGGACCAGATGGCTTTCCAGCAGAATTCTACAAAGACATTTAAGGAGGAGCTGATACCAATCCTACTGAAGGTATTCCAGGCGATTGAAAAAGATGTAACACT
>NW_007205834.1:0-1070 GCF_000164805.1 Carlito syrichta | reverse complement strand
GTCTCACCTAGTTGCCCAGGTGTGACTCGAACTCACAGGCTCAGGCAATTCACTCACCTCAGCCTCCCAAGGCGCGGGATTACAGGCTGAGCCACCGAGCCCAGCTTCACAGATATGATTTTATACACATTTGCCTAATATTCCCTAATGGGATAAAATAAATAATTGTGAATCTCATTTTGTTTCATTTATTTAACATGTATTAAATACTTTACCATGTACCAGGCCCACTGTGGAAGATTATATTTTTTTAGAAATGGCTACAACAGTATCTCCTGTACTTGTCACCACCCCATCCCATCTACAGTTAAAAGTCTAATCCCCTACCCTTGAATTTGGGTGGGCTTATGATTTGTCACTGAAGGTGGTAGAAGTGTGTGACTTACCCAGTCATAAAAGGTGATGTATTTTTCCCTTGGGAGCTGTTGTGCTTTATGCTGTAAAGAAGCCACAGGGAGAGACCACATGGGGAAGCCTTGTATCTACCTGAAAAGAGAAGAGATGCTTAGCTAACCACCTGCTTGCTTCTACAGCTCCTGTCACTATCTAACTGCAATCACACAAGATGCCCCAAGCCAGAACCACTAAGTTAAGTCCTCCCCAATTCCTGAGCAATTTCCTGAGAGAAAATAAATGATTGTTGGTGCTGTCTTAAACCATTAACTTTTGGTGTCATTTGTTATGTGATAATAGATAACTGAAACACCTTTAGAAGCTCAAGGTAAAACATCAACCATTTACTTTCATGGAGCTTCTATACTAAATCTTCCTCATCCTTGGCAAGTGAAGAACAACTATTTTCAGTGTTGCAGTTATGGGATAGCTGTTTGGACTTACTATCAACCCTAAATTTGTAGATACAATTACCAAATAGATCACAGTCATTCATTTATCTATTTTAATATTTATTTGTAGAGGCAGGTTTTGGCTATGTTGCCTGGGCTGATCTCAAACTCCTGGCTCAATTGATCTTCCTGTCTTGGCTTCCAAAACTGCTGGGATTACAGTCATCGTGTCCTATTTGTGATTTAATCAACCAATCATTTTCTCAACATATATGGGACACTTTC
>NW_007205833.1:0-786 GCF_000164805.1 Carlito syrichta | reverse complement strand
TCAGCCCAGGAATTGAGACTGTAGTGAGCTGTGACCATACCATTGCATTCCAGTCTGGGTGACATTGCAAAACCCTGTCTGAAAAAAATAATTGAATTCTAAGCCAAGCTGTATCAGTATTATGTGACCCTAGGTACGTGACTTCTTTAAGCGTTAGTTTCCTTACCTGTAAAATAGGGATGATAGCAGTACCTACTTCCCAGGTTTGTAGTATATGTGAAAGCAGGAAATGTAATAAATTGCTTAGCACAGGTCCTGCTATACAGCAAAACAATACATATCGTTAAAATTACCATCATCATTATTTTCAAAAAATTACCCTTTATTGGGGTAAAATTTACATACAATAAAATGCACCCATGAATTATGACAGATGTGATACCTGTTAACTATTGCCATAATTCAGATATAGAACATTTACATTAGCCAAAAACCATGATTTTAAAATAGAAAAACTAGTGTCTTATATGGTAGTAATGCAATGGAGAAGTCACTGTGTAAAGCAAAATATCAACCATAAAAGAGAATGAGTAAGTGCTAGCTATAATTACAAAATGAGGGGAAGGCATGTTCATTTTGAGGGAGGTGGGACAGGCCAGGTGTACTGCACATGATTGCTTCTGTACTATACTGGTTCTTTGGTGGAAGAGCTCATTCACAATCCATTACGTGTTTGGAGTGGGACTGTTTTATCCTCAGCTCCAGTCTCATCATTTCTGCTGCAGTTCTTAGAAATAAATCTCTCTTACCACTAATATTATTGAATGTAAATTTGGAGAAGCTGAG
>NW_007205832.1:0-1072 GCF_000164805.1 Carlito syrichta | reverse complement strand
TCACCTCAGCCTCCTAAAGCATGGGATTACAGGTTGAGCCACCGAGCCCGGCTTATATTTATGTTGCTATAATTTTATTGATGGTTTATTTCTCAGTTAACAGGAAGGAAATATATATACATATAAAACATTGAGAAATCTCAAAACTTTATTGTTCAGTGAAAATGTAAGAAGTGTTATGTTACATATGATTTATGTAAATTTAAATAGCTTATTCATACATAAATACACTGATGCAGCTCCAGGTATCATATCATATCTGCATTCAGGGAAGCAAGACTAACAAGAAGTATCACCACAATCCCCTACTGATAAACTCTTACATCTCATTAACCTTAAGCAGGCCACAGAGCCATTCTTAATTAGAAATGAACCTGATAAATAACCTATCATATGAGGAAGAGGATTGTTGTCATTGATTGAGTCTAATCACAATTTATTCGTGTTCCAAACAAAAGGATAACTCTGCGGGCAAAAAGATTTGAGCAATCAACAGTATCTGGCAGTTAGAAAACCCCCGTGTCGAACGTAATTCTGTTTTCCTATATCTGATGATGAATATACTTCTTGAATCCCCTCCTGATTTCAAACTCTTTGTGAAGAGATCAATGCTAAATGTTTTCACCACGGCCCCTGTCACATCCAGTTTTGGGTGTATGAAAGTCCCTCCAAAAACACTTGTGATTAAATGACTCTGAAGAGATGGAATTCGTAATCTTGCAAATGAGAAATTTATCTTAGTATTTGGTAGTTTTCTGGGACACAATTGTCACAATTTAAAAAGATGACAATTAATTTGTAGAGTATATTCCATTATTTGTCATAAAAGTTAAATAATTGTTGCATAATTGCTTGAAGCACACTGCTTGAAATGGAAAACTCTGCCTCCTATGAGCTATTAGATCATGGCATACTGTCCATTCATTCCAGTGGACTTTATGAAAAGAAGATTGGATCAAACCCCAGCTTATCCATTATTAAATGAGAACTTGTAATTTAATCTGAAAGGCATCTTGAAGGGCTCAGTAGATTGCTGCATTTAGAAATGTAACAGAGAATGTATAGATAGCTT
>NW_007205831.1:0-883 GCF_000164805.1 Carlito syrichta | reverse complement strand
CAGGTCAAGGCTGCGGTGGCTGGGAGGGTGCCACTGCACTCCAGTCTGGGCAATGGAGTGAGACTCCAGCTCAAAAAAATAAAATAAGAAATAAAATGAAATAAAATATTAGTTACTTTATCAAAAGATATATTCATAGCATGACTTAGAGATCTCAGAAACATGAGAAGTAGTAGTTACACTTTGTCCATGAAATTATTAGCTTAATTTTAGCATTTTCTCTGATATATATCATTGCTTTAAGTTAATTCAATGCAGTGAACCCTTTATTCAAAAATAAGAAAGAAGGCCTCAATCTGCTTAAAAGTGAATTCATTATTTTCTGATTTTCTATTACTCCTTTTTATTCAGGTATATCCCCAAACTTTTTTTTTTTGAGTTGAAGTCTCACTCTGTTGCCCAGGCTGGAGTGCAATGGGTTGCTCATGGCCACTGTAGTCTCTACCTGCTGGGCTTAGGAAATCCTTCTGCCTCAGCCTTCCAAGTAGCTTAAACTACATATGCACACCACCTTACCCTGCTAATTTTTTGATTTATTGTAGAGATAAGGTCTCACCAAGTTGTTCAGGCTGGTTTTGAACCCTCAGGCTCAGGCAATCCTCTCACCTTGGCATCCCAAAATGCTGAGATTATAGGTTGAGCCTCTGCACCAGGCTTTTAATAGCAGCTGTATGACAAATGTGTGGGAAAACGAAGATGGATTAGACATTGTGCCTGCCCTCAAGGGGGTGAAATAGGTAAATGAGAGGATTGAGTGTGGATTGTGCTGTGACAGAATTGTCTGTAGGGACAGTGTAAATCACAAAGGAAGAAAGAGTGATGTCTCTCTTGACTTAACAGGCTATGTTTTACTAAGAGATAATGCTGGATGCCAGTTTTGAGA
>NW_007205830.1:0-657 GCF_000164805.1 Carlito syrichta | reverse complement strand
TGATTTTCTATTACTCCTTTTTATTCAGGTATATCCCCCAAACTTTTTTTTTTTGAGTTGAAGTCTCACTCTGTTGCCCAGGCTGGAGTGCAATGGGTTGCTCATGGCCACTGTAGTCTCTACCTGCTGGGCTTAGGAAATCCTTCTGCCTCAGCCTTCCAAGTAGCTTAAACTACATATGCACACCACCTTACCCTGCTAATTTTTTGATTTATTGTAGAGATAAGGTCTCACCAAGTTGTTCAGGCTGGTTTTGAACCCTCAGGCTCAGGCAATCCTCTCACCTCGGCATCCCAAAATGCTGAGATTATAGGTTGAGCCTCTGCACCAGGCTTTTAATAGCAGCTGTATGACAAATGTGTGGGAAAACGAAGATGGATTAGACATTGTGCCTGCCCTCAAGGGGGTGAAATAGGTAAATGAGAGGATTGAGTGTGGATTGTGCTGTGACAGAATTGTCTGTAGGGACAGTGTAAATCACAAAGGAAGAAAGAGTGATGTCTCTCTTGACATTAACAGGCTAGGTTTTACTAAGAAGATAATACTGGATGCCAGTTTTGAGAAGAAATAAAGTTTTTGAGTGGTCAAGATTAAAGTAAAATTCCCAGAAATTCACCCTTTGTGATGGAAATGTCCTATTGTTGGTCTTGTGTACCG
>NW_007205829.1:0-1308 GCF_000164805.1 Carlito syrichta | reverse complement strand
CGCTCAGGCAATCCATCACCTCAGCCTCCCAAAGGCACGGGATTACAGGCTGAGACACCGAGCCCAGCTTATGTATTTATTTTTTGAGTGGGAGTCTCACTCTGTTGCCCAGGTTGGAGTACAGTGCCATGCTCATGGCCACCGCAGCCTCAACATGCTGGGTTCAGGAAATCCTTCTGCCTTAGCCTTCCAAGTAGTTGGGACCACCAGCATACACCACATGCCCGGCTAATATTATTATTATTACTTTATTTATTGTAGAGGTGAGGTCTCACCAAGTTGCCCAGGCTCGTCTGGAAACCACGGACTCAGGCAAACCTCTCACCTCAGCCGCCCAAAGTCCTGGAATTATAGGCATGAGCCACTGCACCCGACCAGTCATTACTGTATATCTTGGTAGTATTAAACACTTTCACTACGTTGTGTAACTACCACCCCTATCTATATCCCAAAGTTTTCTTCAACCCCAATACAATCTCTGTGGATCATCCTCATAAACAACAAGCTATTAAACAGTAGTTTTCCCACTTCCTATTTCTGGTCCCTGGTAACCACCATTCCACCTTCTGTCTCTATGAACTTGGCTCTTCCAGTTACCTCATAAAAGTGGACTCTTGCAAGATTTCCCCTTCCAGCCGGGCTTGGTGGCCCGGCTTGTAATCCCGCGCCTTTGGGAGGCTGAGGTGAGTGGATTGCCTGAGCCTACGGGTTCGAGACCCACCTGGGCAGGCGAGACCTCATCTCTACAATAAAATCAAAAAATTAACCGGCTGTGGTAGCGCACGCCTGTAATTCCGGCTACTCGGAAGGCTGAGGCGGAAGGATCACTGGAGCCCAGCAGATCGCGGCTGTGGTGGCCACTGCACTCCAGTCTGGGTAACAGAGTGAGACTCTAACTTAAAAAAAAAAAAAGATTTCCCCTTCCGTGTCTGCCTTATTTCCCTTCCTTTTTGTGACTGAGAATTATTTCATTGTATGAGTAGACCTCAAATCATTGTATGAGTTGATGGACAGATGAACACGTTAGTTCTACCTTTTGGCTATTGTGAATGATGTTGCTATGAACATCAGTGTACAAATATCTGTTCAACGGTGGCTCAGCCTGTCATCCCAGCACTTAGGGAGGCCAAGGTGAGTGGATTGCTTGAGCTTGTGGGTTTGAGACCAGCCCAGG
Organism: Carlito syrichta; assembly: GCF_000164805.1. Classification (NCBI taxonomy): domain Eukaryota; kingdom Metazoa; phylum Chordata; class Mammalia; order Primates; family Tarsiidae; genus Carlito; species Carlito syrichta. The sequence goes on along the minus strand of NW_007205829.1, from coordinate 134 downwards.
CCACTTGGTGAGACCTTGTCTCTACACTAAATAAAAAATTAGCTGGGTGTAGTAATGTGTACCTGTAGTTCCAGCTACTTGGAAGGGTGAGGTGGAAGGATCACCAGAGCCCAGCAGGTTGATGCTGGATTGGC
>NW_007205828.1:0-1386 GCF_000164805.1 Carlito syrichta | reverse complement strand
CATCACAGCCTCAACCTGCTGGGCTCTGGTGATCCTTCTGCCTCAGCCTTCCAGGTAGCTGGAATTACAGGTGTGCACTACCACACCTGGCTAATTTTTGATTTGTTGTAGAGATGAGGTCTTGGCAAGTTGCCCAGGTGGGTCTTGAACATGCGGGCTCAGGCAATCCACTCACCTCAGCCTCCCAAAGCACTGGGATTACAGGCTGAGCCACCAAGCCCGGCTCCCAACTCATCTTTCAAGACACAGCTTAAGCATCTTGCTTTGCTATTTTTTAAAACTCCCCAAGTATAGTTGCCCACACTTTTCTTTGTGGTACTTCAATACTTTATACATATCTCTTTTGTACACTTATTCCTGTAACAATACTGCTTGCCTACACATCTACTTCTTGTACTAATTGCACATTCCTTGATGTGATCCATGTGATATTATTGGCTCATACACAAAATCCCATTGCTCTTTCATTTTGATCCTGGTGGGTAGACTTTATTTGAGTTTTAAGGCAACATCTCATGGTGCTGGGATCACCTAAGCAGAATGCCTGTAGGGTGTGGGAAAAACATGTGAATATATGAGTGAGAGAAGTGTCAGACAACAGGGAATGAGAAGGACTGTGTGTGTGTGTTTAATTTTTTTTCTGAGATGGAGTCTCACATTGTCGCCCAGGCAGGAGTGCAGTGGCACACTCATGATCATCCCAGCTTTGATCCACTGGGCTCCAGTGATCCTTCTGCCTCAGACATCCAAGTGGCAGAACTACAGGCATATGCTACCATGCCCAGCTGTTTTGATTTTTCATAGAGACGAGGTCTCACCAAGTTGCCTGGGCTGATCTTGAACCTGCAGCCTCAGGAAATCCACTCTCCTTGGCCTCCCAAAGTGCTGTGACTATACTCTGAGCCACCAAACCCAGCCATGGGCTGTGTTGAACATGGGACTGCATGGCATGTATCAAGGTGGCAGCCACTACTCGGCTGTCAGTTCATCTCTGTAGGCCAGATCCCACTTCTGGCATGGTTGGAAAAGCAGACTTTTGAAATAAATGGAATTTCATTCTCAAGTCTACCCTTCACTCACTGTGGGAATAGAAGCATGTTATTGAACATGTCTGAGATTCAGTGTCGTCATCTGAAAGAGAACTAGGTGCTTGCTGAAACTCCATCATTTTCCACCCTAGGCACACCGTTGATTCCATTTTCATCCTCTCTCATAGTGAGATGATGACATCTTCCTGTGTTATGTTCATCAGAATGTGAAGGGAAGAAAGGCACACCACTAAAAACCTCCTGTCTCAGTTTTTGTTTCCCCAGAAGCAGATCATGGGATAAAGAGGAAAGCACAAGTCGTTTATTTGGAAGGTGACCTGAGGAAACACCAATGGAA
>NW_007205827.1:0-794 GCF_000164805.1 Carlito syrichta | reverse complement strand
TCCACCAAGTCCAGTTGGTGTGAACTTTTCAAGGACATATGTGTGTAGATGACTTGAGAAGACTTGGGCCTGGTCTGTGCTCCTTCAGTGCCAGTCCTTCTTCGCAATTCTGATTAGACCCCTAGTCTGTCCAAAGTCACTGCCTGCCTGGCAGGAGCTTCCTTGAAGGGAAGAGTCAATTCCAGGCGAGCAGTAGCATGTGCTGTTCAGTGTTGTTCCAGATCCCGGGGAGTGTAGATGCTCACCTCCATCTTTCTGTGCAGCCGAAGGAGGTCTCAGAGTTGTTACCCACTTGAATCCAACCAAGAATGAGAGGGACACGGGTTCCCATCTGAGTGCTCAAGGACGGTGTCCTGAGAATGTGGTTTGGTCTGAGTCCTGAGATGTGGGTGGCATGGACTGTGAGGTCAGCCAAGGAGTAAGGCCCTCCAAAGGGGTGGGTGCTGGAATGAGACATGTCTGTGCTCCTAAGATAGAGTCAGATGATCATGTAAAAGAGGTCAGCAGTTCTCAACCCTGGCTGAGCCCCCATTTCACTTTGGGGGCATTTGCAGGTGAGCTATTTCCAAGCCCCCAAGGCAGTCTCCTGCATCCATGTCTCTAGGACTTGGAAGCCCAGAGGGGGCTGAGATTTTTTTTTTTTTTAGTCGGAGTCTCCCTTTGTCACCCAGGCTGGAGGGCAAGGGCATGTTCACGGCCACTGCAGCCTCAACTTGCTGGGCTTAGGCGATCCTTCTGCCTCAGCCTTCCAAGTAGCCAGAACCATAGGTTTGCACTGCTACGCCTGGCTAATT
>NW_007205826.1:0-964 GCF_000164805.1 Carlito syrichta | reverse complement strand
ATCCCGGGGAGTGTAGATGCTCACCTCCATCTTTCTGTGCAGCCGAAGGAGGTCTCAGAGTTGTTACCCACTTGAATCCAACCAAGAATGAGAGGGACACGGGTTCCCATCTGAGTGCTCAAGGACGGTGTCCTGAGAATGTGGTTTGGTCTGAGTCCTGAGATGTGGGTGGCATGGACTGTGAGGTCAGCCAAGGAGTAAGGCCCTCCAAAGGGGTGGGTGCTGGAATGAGACATGTCTGTGCTCCTAAGATAGAGTCAGATGATCATGTAAAAGAGGTCAGCAGTTCTCAACCCTGGCTGAGCCCCCATTTCACTTTGGGGGCATTTGCAGGTGAGCTATTTCCAAGCCCCCAAGGCAGTCTCCTGCATCCATGTCTCTAGGACTTGGAAGCCCAGAGGGGGCTGAGATTTTTTTTTTTTTTAGTCGGAGTCTCCCTTTGTCACCCAGGCTGGAGGGCAAGGGCATGTTCACGGCCACTGCAGCCTCAACTTGCTGGGCTTAGGCGATCCTTCTGCCTCAGCCTTCCAAGTAGCCAGAACCATAGGTTTGCACTGCTACGCCTGGCTAATTTTTTGATTTATTGTAAAGAGGAGGTCTCGCCAAGTTGCCCCAGGTGGTCTTAAACTCCTGGGCTTAGGCAATTCTCTTGCTTTGGCCTTCCAAAGTGCTGGGTTTATAGACTTGAGCCACCACACCTGACGGGACTGAGATATTATCAGAGGGGAGATCTCGGAGCTGGGTGATCTTGCTGTAGGGCTTCACCAGGCAATGGAGATGTGAGCACAGCCTTTCAGCCTGGTGTTGGGGTTTCATTCTCCATGCTCTGGGGAGTGTTAAGGGCCAGGGAGCTGGGATGTGGACAATGTCACATCCTGGGACAGGATATACCAAGGATTGGCACATAGACTTGGAGGACATCTCCCAGGGGAGCCTGAAAGATGTTCTCAGATATAAGGTGAAT
>NW_007205825.1:0-799 GCF_000164805.1 Carlito syrichta | reverse complement strand
AGATAGGGCTCCAGGCTCTCCTGGCCCAGAAGGGTTCTGTTGATAAATCTGCTGCTATTCTAATTCATTTTCGTGGTAGGTAGTCTGACTTTTTCTCTTGCTGCCTTTAGAATTTTTCCTTTCATAGTTACTTTGTTTAGGCGAATTATTATGTGTCTGGGAGTTGGTCTTCTCGTTTGTTGTCTTGCAGGGGTTCTCTGAATCTCTTGTGTTTGAATTTTTTCATCCTTAATGAGATGAGGGAAGTTTTCTTGAATGATTTCATGAAATGTTTGTTCCAGTGTGGCTTCGGTTTCTCTTTCTGCCTCAGGAAGCCCAATTATTCTTAGGTTTGGTCTCTTGAAGTGATCATTCATCTCTTGCAGGTTTTGTTCTGTCTTTTTGAGCTTCTTTTCTATGCTTTTGACAGTTTGGGTTAGTTCTGTGTTTTGGTCTTCGAGCTCTGAGATTCTTTCTTCTGCTTGACTGATTCTGCTTTCCATGCTTATTAATCTGTTGTTCATTTCCATCACAGTATTCTTTACTGCTGTCATTTCTGACAACAGCTCCTTCCTATTTTCCTCTTGTCTCTCCTCAATTTTTTAAATTCTCTCCATTAATGTCTTGATGTCTGGGTTTGTTGCATGTAGCCAGTCATTCTGGGGACTCTTCATTGTCTGTGTTCCAGAATCTATTTTGTCATTGTCTGATCTCCCAGGGGTCTGTGTAAGACCTATATTCTTCTTTTGGTTTTTCTTCATTTGTGCGGTTTTTCTCCCTCCTTACTTTTTCCTTCCCTCCACGTCACCATCTTCTTAAT
>NW_007205824.1:0-779 GCF_000164805.1 Carlito syrichta | reverse complement strand
AAAGGGTTTCTGTTGATAAATCTGCTGCTATTCTAATTGATTTTCCCTGGTAGGTAGTCTGGCGTTTTCTCTTGCTGCCTTTAGGATTTTTCCTTTCATAGTTACTTTGTTCAGGCGAATTATTATGTGTCTGGGAGTTGGTCTTCTCGTTTGTTGTCTTGCAGGGGTTCTCTGAATCTCTTGTGTTTGAATTTTTTCATCCTTAATGAGATGAGGGAAGTTTTCTTGAATGATTTCATGAAATGTTTGTTCCAGTGTGGCTTCGGTTTCTCTCTCTGCCTCAGGAAGCCCAATTATTCTTAGGTTTGGTCTCTTGAAGTGATCATTCATCTCTTGCAGGTTTTGTTCTGTCTTTTTGAGCTTCTTTTCTATGCTTTTGACAGTTTGGGTTAGTTCTGTGTTTTGGTCTTCAAGCTCTGAGATTCTTCGGCTTGGCTGATTCTGCTTTCCATGCTTATTAGTCTGTTGTTCATTTCCATCACAGTATTCTTTACTGCTGTCATTTCTGACAACAACTCCTTCCTATTTTCCTCTTGTCTCTCCTCAATTTTTTTAATTCTCTCCATTAATGTCTTGATGTCTGGGTTTGTTGCATGTAGCCAGTCATTCTGGGGACTCTTCATTGTCTGTGTTCCAGAATCTGTTTTGTCATTGTCTGATCTCCCAGGGGTCTGTGTAAGACCTATATTCTTCTTTTGGTTTTTCTTCATTTGTGCGGTTTTTCCCCCTCCTTACTTTTTCCTTCCCTCCACGTCACCGTCTTCTTTAATTCTGTTATT
>NW_007205823.1:0-831 GCF_000164805.1 Carlito syrichta | reverse complement strand
CCACGAATAAATTACAATTAAATTCCATTCTTGATATTTTTCCCATTTGAAATGTGACTCGCAAAACTTTATAAATATAAAAGGGTGATCAGAGTTCAATAGCAGTGAGTCATTTCACAGAGAAGCTTGCTTGCCTCTGTACTCGCAAATGTCAGCCTCATGAGGGGCAGAAGAAGAGCAAATGAAAAGATTTGAATCAGCTGCAACCGGCACACTTATTCCCAGAGTAGAATTCATTGAAGACAAGTGCCCGATCGCGACACTTGCTTCATTATAATAATAAGTTTGTGAGCGCCTGAGCCTGCGGGTTCGAGACCCGCCTAGGCAGAAGACCTCATCTCTACGATACATCCAAAAATCAGCCAGGTGTGGTAGTGCATGCCTGTAACTCCAACTACTTGGAAGGCTGAGGCGGAAGGGTTGCCAGAGCCCAGCAGTTAGAGGCTGCGGTGGCCGGGAGCGGCCGCTGCACTCCAGTCTGGGTGACAGAGTGAGACTCCAACTCAAAAAGAAAAGTGTTGGTGACCACAGATTCTTCGACTCTCATGTATTATACGTTGACATGAGACCAAACAGATCCTCAGACAAGGTTTTACTGGGAATTTGTTCAAAGGAGAAAACACGGGAGGAAGATTTGAGAGCTGGCTCCCTGAAGGGGGCTGCCCGGCGCCTTTTATTATGGAAGGAGAGGGGTGAAGCATCAAGAAGGTGTGTGTCAGCAGGAACGAGCTTTAAATATGCAGACATAGAATAAATAAATTTCAAGTATAAAAAATGATGAATTAGCCTAACCTACTTTGGGTTTTTTGTGTTTTGTTTGTAGATACAGAG
>NW_007205822.1:0-856 GCF_000164805.1 Carlito syrichta | reverse complement strand
AAGCTGCTACCTTTATTTGCCTCTGCAAAACCTTCCTGTTCTCCTTTTGCCTTTCAGTGAACTAGCTGAAAATTCATCATAACATGTTAGTTTGTCAGGTTGTTGCATCAAAATGCCACAGACTTAGAGGTTAAGGAACAGAGGTGTCTTGTCTGGCAGTTCTGGTGGCAGGAAGTCCAAATCAAGGTGTCAGCAGGGTTGCTTACCCCGAGGACTTTGAGGGAGAATCTGGTTCATGCCTTTCCCCAGCTGCTGAGGGTTTGCCAGCAGTTTAGATATTCTCTGGCTTGTAAATGCATCACCCCCATCTCTGTTTTCATCTTCACCTGGTACATTCCTTGTTTGCTGTATGTGCTCAGATTTCCTCTTCTCATAAGAACATTAGTCATATTGTGTTAGAGAACCACATTGCTCCAATATGACCTCATCTTAACTAATTATATCCAAAGCAATTCTAAAAGGAGGGACCTCAAAAAAAAGGCATTTATTTATAAAATGTTTTGTATTTGTCTTCACATGTTTAGACTTCAGTCACCACCAATATACTCTCTGTGTGATGCAATATATCTATTGAGACACTTTTTTCATTGCTCAAAACAGTTTTTGAGCTCATCCATTTTGGTGCCTTCTAGTGCCTCTGACATTTTTTATTTCACCTCTTCTACATTGGCAAAATGTTTCTCTTAGAGGACTTTTTTCATCTGTGGAAACAAAGAAAAATTTGGTTACAATGAGATCAGGTGAACAGGGAAGGTGGAGCATTAGGTTCCAGCTTCTTTTGGTCAAAAACTGCTGAACATTCAATGGTGTGGACAGACATACCTGTAAATCACCTATCATGAAATGGGCAAATGTG
>NW_007205821.1:0-978 GCF_000164805.1 Carlito syrichta | reverse complement strand
TTTCAGTGAACTAGCTGAAAATCATCATAACATGTTAGTTTGTCAGGTTGTTGCATCAAAATGCCACAGACTTAGAGGTTTAAGGAACAGAGGTGTCTGTCTGGCAGTTCTGGTGGCAGGGAGTCCAAATCAAGGTGTCAGCAGGGTTGCTTACCCCGAGGACTTTGAGGGAGAATCTGGTTCATGCCTTTCCCCAGCTGCTGAGGGTTTGCCAGCAGTTTAGATATTCTCTGACTTGTAAATGCATCACCCCCATCTCTGTTTTCATCTTCACCTGGTACATTCCTTGTTTGCTGTATGTGCTCAGATTTCCTCTTCTCATAAGAACATTAGTCATATTGTGTTAGAGAACCACATTGCTCCAATATGACCTCATCTTAACTAATTATATCCAAAGCAATTCTAAAAGGAGGGACCTCAAAAAAAAGGCATTTATTTATAAAATGTTTTGTATTTGTCTTCACATGTTTAGACTTCAGTCACCACCAATATACTCTCTGTGTGATGCAATATATCTATTGAGACACTTTTTTCATTGCTCAAAACAGTTTTTGAGCTCATCCATTTTGGTGCCTTCTAGTGCCTCTGACATTTTTTATTTCACCTCTTCTACATTGGCAAAATGTTTCTCTTAGAGGACTTTTTTCATCTGTGGAAACAAAGAAAAATTTGGTTACAATGAGATCAGGTGAACAGGGAAGGTGGAGCATTAGGTTCCTGCTTCTTTTGGTCAAAAACTGCTGAACATTCAATGGTGTGGACAGACATACCTGTAAATCACCTATCATGAAATGGGCAAATGTGTTGAAAGAATCATAACAAAAATTCACTGAAGCTGAATGCAACCTCTCAGAATACTAGCTGACACACTGATGCCGATGGGTTCCTAAGACACTTACCTAGTGGGGGGCATTTGTACTACAGGGAACCCACTCTCCAAAAGACTATTTTGTTTTTTTGGGGTCTTTCTCCTGTTTC
>NW_007205820.1:0-795 GCF_000164805.1 Carlito syrichta | reverse complement strand
GCAGAAGGATCACCAGAGCCCAGCAGGTCGAGGCTGCGTGGTCGGGAGGCCAGGAGCGGCTACTGTACTCCAGTCTGGGTGACAGAGTGAGACTCCAGCTCAAAAAAAAGAAACAAAAACAAAACAAGACAAAACAAAAAAGAGTACATCTGGAAGACAGGAGATCTCTCAGAGTGTCTCTTACTATCCCCATGCTCTAGGATTAAGTTCAGTGCAAAACTAAATCCAACCCAGGCCCAGTCCTTTCAGAAACAAAGATTGGGTTTGGATCACCCTGCAAGGTGAAGAACCACAACCAGCTGGAGTTCCTGCTGAAGAGAAAGGGAATACAGAATGAGCAGCAAACAAAGGTAGTTCCAAATGGCAGCTATGATTACGTGACCAGTCACAGAAACCAGGACTGATATTGTCAGAGTATTTCCTCCTCATTTTATTCTGAACACGTGTGTGTGTGTTAACCAAATATCTCTGTTTTCTTTCTCTCTTATTTATGTCACAGTATTAAGTTATACGATATAAGAAGAATAAACAAAGAACTGTCTTTGTTTATTGGTGCTGCTATATCAAGGCACCTGAGACTGGGTAATTTATAAGGAACAGAAAATTACATTTCATTTTTGGAGGCTGAGAAATCCAAGACCAAGGCATCAGTAGGATTTTCTTGCTGTCTCTTCACATAGTGGAAGAGCAGAAAGGCAAAAGTGACCAGCTCGTCCCTGCAGCCCTTTTACAAGGTATTAATCCCTTTATTAGGCTGGAGCTCACATGACCTAATCACCTCCTAAAAGATCCTAC
>NW_007205819.1:0-1077 GCF_000164805.1 Carlito syrichta | reverse complement strand
CAGCTACCCTGTGTCTGACTCAATGACACCTTCCCCTAGGTCTAACCCATAATGAAAGCTTTCTTTGGGCAGGGAAGAAGGGGAAAGCTAGAAGGAGAGGCTAGGAACTGCCCCATTCCCCAGCATAGGAGCACTCAGCCTTCCTCTTCTGACTCTAGGACAGCAGAGCTCCAACACTCTACAGAGCAGAGTGACTGGCTAACCCGACAAAGTTCCACCTGACCCGACAAAGTTCCACCTGACCCATTTCCTGGGGGGCTACCTCCACCACCACCAGGAAAACAAAGCCCTGGAAGTGTTTTGTATTGAGTTTAAAAACACACTCCAAGTCGGGCTCGGTGGCTCAGCCTGTAATCCCACACCTTGGGAGACTGAGGTGAGTGGATTGCCTGAGCCCGCGGGTTCGAGACCCACCTGGGCAACTTGGCGAGACCTCATCTCTACAATAAATAAAAAATCAGCTGGGCGTGGTAGTGTGCACCTGTAATTGTGGCTATTCGAAAGGCTGAGGCAGAAGGATCGCCAGAGCCCAGCAGGTCGAGGCTGCGGTGGCTGGGAGTGGCCACTGCACTCCAGTCTGGGCGACAAAGTAAGACTCCAACTCAAAAAAACAAATAAATAAAAAATAAAACAAACAAACAAGCAAACAAAAAAACAACACACTCCACACATAGTATGTATAACAAGAACTCTCAGAGGCCCCTGCCAAATGCAAAAAATAAACATTCATTTGAAATAGTAATAAAAGACAATGATTATTCCTGAGCCTTCAGCTTCTGTTAAGGGTATGAATCCACCAAGTCACCTTTAAGTGGACTGACAGATCTGGTTGCTCAGTACAAATGTGCTTAACTTTATTCCATGTACAGCCTTCCTGCAGATTAGGTTAATCATTCAAATTACCCACATACACTGAAGAGGAAATGACATTATGTTCAAAAATTCCCAGAGGAGGAAAACAGGAGGCACAACTGGCAATAGGGCCTTGCTCTAATGAGACATAGAGGAGGGGTATATATTCCAACTTCACAGGCCAACTCAACCTTCTAGAAGAAAAGCATCCATGAGTCTCACTAC
>NW_007205818.1:0-754 GCF_000164805.1 Carlito syrichta | reverse complement strand
ACAGTTTGTTCTTTGAAAATCTGGTTTTGCTAAGTACAACCTTGCAAATTCCAAAGAAAAAAGTATAGCCATACAACCTGCCCCCCACCCCATACGAAAGCTAACATATAAAACCTCTCTCCTCTTTCTCTGGGTTGCTCAGCCTTGGAGCATTAGCCCACTGAGTAGCACTGGTGCTAATAAAACACTACTTCTGAAGATAGTCTCGGTGTCATGGCCTCTCTGTTTTCTTGCAACATTTCACTCAGTTTTTCAGGACAACCTCCCAAATAACATTCATCCCCCGGTAACAGCACTGCCCTTCACCATTTTGGAGGATTACAATGGACAGGGTCTTTGTTTTTTTAAGTGGAAGATTGGAAAGAGAAAAACTGCTTTATTTGCATATTTTTCCTGCTAAAAGGCACGACAAGGCTTTTCCTCCAAGAATATTAAGCTTCAGAGAAATGACGTTATAAATGACACCTTGAAATTCTGAAAAGTTAAATTAATAAAATTGAAAACAGTTCAATCAGGGAAACATCAAAGATCACGTACAAGCTGTCATTAAAAACAGTTGGTCCAGCTCAGTGAAATCAGCTTGTAATCCCAGCACTTTGAGAGGTCGAGGTGGGTGGAATGCCTGAGTCTGTAGTTTTGAGACCAGACTGGTCAACTTGGCGAGACCTCAACTCTACAATAAATTAAAAATTAGCCAACTGTGGTAGCATGCACCTGTAGTTCCAGCTACTTGGAAGGCTGAGGCGGAAGGATC
>NW_007205817.1:0-877 GCF_000164805.1 Carlito syrichta | reverse complement strand
TTCATAAGCCCCTTTAATAAGATGTGTAGAGCTCTAATCTGCTAAATTATGTTTGTTCACTTTGAATTGGCTTTTAAATTGTTCACTTTTTAGTACATAATTTTACAAAAAGGGAAAAGGGTTTTAAAACCATGGGTGGAATAAGACTGGTCAGAAAGAAGAAGAGAAAGTGTATACCTTTGTTGCTTTGATTCTCCTTGACATTGATTCACCCCATCTCCACATTTGTACAGGGTAGATTGAAATAACTTGCTACTACCTGGCACAGATTACAACAATTTTTATGTATATTACTCTATTTAGTTTTATCTGAAGCTAATTTATACTTTGCAAATTTGACTTTCAATTCTGGTTTTCCAAGTCATGGGCTGTCCACCATTTAAGGCAATGAAACACTCATCATTAATAGCTAACAAGGTTCTATAATTAAGTATTAAGGCCATCATTCCAGTTCAGTAAATAGCTGTTCAAACTTCACTGTACCTTGCACCTTGGCCTGAACACAACTGATTGAACACAACAAATTGATGAACTTATCTCCAGTCCACAAGTAGCTTGACCTCTTCATTTCGTTCTGCCCACTGCTCTTTTCTAATATTATATTTGTGTGTGATCTACAAACTCCAATTCTGATAACAATTGGAGATTTGAAGTTATCAGAAGTTGCATTCTTCAGTAACAACCTCCTGCTTCCCTTTCTGGTCGTGGCCCTTTCTCAGCACTTGCTCTATGACACTTTGGTGACTGACTGTCAGTCTGGTATGGCTCCAGGTCCCTCCTTTCCTGGGCACTGCTCTCAAGAGCAGACTTCACTGGATCAGGCTTATTGCCTAGATCTTACACCCTCTTCTGTGTACTGTGTATCAAAGAGCTGAAT
>NW_007205816.1:0-807 GCF_000164805.1 Carlito syrichta | reverse complement strand
AAGAAGAGCTGAGGAGACACAGACATAAGGATAAGATGCTTTGTGTAGATTGCAGCAAACAACTGAATCAAATCAACTGAAATTTTAGTGATGAAAGATAAAACTCCATTTGTAAAACAATATAAGTCAGGCTAGTGAGCCAGTACATATTGTCACAATTATGCTCATGTGCACCTTTGGGGTGACCTCAAGTCACAAGTCAATGTTTTCTCAAATGCTAAGGATTCCTGATTATAGCCTAAAATCATAGTGCCACTAACACAGTGAGAAAATGTCAGAAACGGTACCAACACATTCTCCCATGTCGCCTTGTCACTCCTGAGAAATTATACTTATTTCTTTTCCTTTTTTGTTTTCCTTTTTTGTTTTTTTTTTGAGTTAGAGTCTCACTCTGTCGCCCAGACTGGAGTGCAGTGGCCGCTCCCGGCCACCGCAGCCTTGACCCACTGGGCTCCGGCGATCCTTCCACCTCAGCCTTCCAAGTAGCTGGAATTACAGGCATGCGCTACCACGCCCAGCCGATTTTTTGATTTATTGTAGAGATGAGGTCTCGCCAAGTTGCCCAAGCGGGTGTGGAACCCGCGGGTTCAGGCAATCCACTCACCTCAGTCTCTCAAAGGTGCTTTGTAGAGGCTGCTGTCCTCACACCACTGGGTCACAATCCCCAAGCTGTCCTTTGTCATTTCCCCCATGAAGAGGAGAATGTTCATGTGCCGTGTTTTGCACAGGATAACCACCTCATAGCTGAAGGCCTGGAACTGCTCTGGGGTTTAGTCGACAACTTTAGGATCTTCGCAGCAACATCTC
>NW_007205815.1:0-1095 GCF_000164805.1 Carlito syrichta | reverse complement strand
AGCCAGTACATATTGTCACAATTATGCTCATGTGCACCTTTGGGGTGACCTCAAGTCACAAGTCAATGTTTTCTCAAATGCTAAGGATTCCTGATTATAGCCTAAAATCATAGTGCCACTAACACAGTGAGAAAATGTCAGAAACGGTACCAACACATTCTCCCATGTCGCCTTGTCACTCCTGAGAAATTATACTTATTTCTTTTCCTTTTTTGTTTTCCTTTTTTGTTTTTTTTTTGAGTTAGAGTCTCACTCTGTCGCCCAGACTGGAGTGCAGTGGCCGCTCCCGGCCACCGCAGCCTTGACCCACTGGGCTCCGGCGATCCTTCCACCTCAGCCTTCCAAGTAGCTGGAATTACAGGCATGCGCTACCACGCCCAGCCGATTTTTTGATTTATTGTAGAGATGAGGTCTCGCCAAGTTGCCCAAGCGGGTCTGGAACCCGCGGCTTCAGGCAATCCACTCACCTCAGTCTCTCAAAGGTGCTTTGTAGAGGCTGCTGTCCTCACACCACTGGGTCACAATCCCCAAGCTGTCCTTTGTCATTTCCCCCATGAAGAGGAGAATGTTCATGTGCCGTGTTTTGCACAGGATAACCACCTCATAGCTGAAGGCCTGGAACTGCTCTGGGGTTTAGTCGACAAACTTTAGGATCTTCGCAGCAACATCTCCATGTCACTTTCCCTTATAAACAGTTCCAAAGAAGACTGACCCAATCCGAGTGGAGAGCATCAATTCACTAGCTTCTATTTTCCAGTAATAGTTTGAATCTCTTTGTCCATGAGACCTAATTTTCTTTTTCTCCTGGGTCCTGGATCCTGGTGCCCACTCTCTTTGTGCTGGCACAGGGGTTTTGGACTGTGACCAAACCGTTGAGCTCAGATGGTTGGGGCTGCTGGACAGGGCTGAAGGTGAGGCAGATTCTCTGTGACTTCCAATTGCACCCTCAATCATCCTGCTGTCCACAGATAGGGTGACCATGTGGACATTATGTGTGGACATAGACCTCTGCCTCTGGGAAAGGGAACCTTCAGAGGAGGGCTGGAGGTGTTGAACGTGAGGCGTGAGTGTAAATATCTGTGCTGGGAACTAACA
>NW_007205814.1:0-775 GCF_000164805.1 Carlito syrichta | reverse complement strand
ATTATGTTGGAGTCTCCCCTCTGTTGCCCAGGCTGGAGGGCGGTTGCACACTCACGGCCACCACAGTCTCCACTGCTGGGCTCAAGCAATCCTGCCTCACCTTCCAGAATATATTTTTGAAATATAATAACTATTGAATTTTTTCTGTTCCTGTAGTGAGCTAAATAGCTAGCCTTTCTAATAATATACAATGCATAAATTATACATGATCTTTTAATTTTTTAGCCTTTATAATAATATACAATGCTTAAATTATACAAGATCTTTTAATTTTTTTTATTAAACCATAGTCAATCAAACATAATTCTGTGTTTACCATTTTACTTGCTCATGGGGATATACAAATAATAGAACAGGGTCCTTCTTGATAAGCTTGTAAGCTTATGGAGAAGACAAATGAGTAAACAGATGGATACAAATGTAATTGAAAATAACTTATTTTTAATTTTGTTTATAAAAAGAAGAGTGACTAAGAAGATATAGTAGGCATTATTACAGGCTAAAATACAAATATTAAAATATAATTTAAAAATATATTGAAACCCAAGTTCTAGATCATAAGAAAAAATTAAGGTCTTAATTTTTTTAGTAATTAGATTATTTAGTTTTTATCTTTGAATATAAAGGGAGTAGGATGCCAAAAACAACCCAGGATTTATTTATAAAAAATTGTGTATTTATTCTTACATGTTTAAACTTCAGTCACCTTCAGAGTACTCTCTGTTTGATGCAATATACCTATTGAGACATTTTTCCACTGCTCAAAACAGTTTTG
>NW_007205813.1:0-994 GCF_000164805.1 Carlito syrichta | reverse complement strand
GCTTTGGATATAATTAGTTAAGATGAGGTCATATTGGAGTAATGTGGTTCTCTAATGCAATATGACTAATGTTCTTATGAGAAGAGGAAATCTGGGCACAGACAGCAAACAAGGAATGTACAGGTGAAGATGAAACAGAGATGGGGGTGATGCATTTACAAGCCAGAGAATATCTAAACTGCTGGCAAACCCTCAGCAGCTGGGGAAAGGCATGAACCAGATTCTCCCTCAAAGTCCTCGGGGTAAGCAACCCTGCTGACACCTTGATTTGGACTCCCTGCCACCAGAACTGCCAGACAAGACACCTCTGTTCCTTAAACCTCTAAGTCTGTGGCATTTTGATGCAACAACCTGAACAAACTAACATGTTATGATGAATTTTCAGCTAGTTCACTGAAAAGGCAAAAGGAGAACAGGAAGGTATTGCAGAGGCAAATAAAGGTAGCAGCTTCCACCCCACAGGGGATTAAAAAAAGAGGGAGGACACAGGGGAGGAACCCACAGACCTGAGACTCAAACCTGTGGGATGGGTACACGCTTGACTGAATCTGGGCTCGCTGAGGAGCCTGAACACCCAGCTTGGTGAGCATTGGACACCAGGAAAACTGGACAAGCTTTTGCCTGGTGAAGTCACGTGGTTGTGGCAGCACTGAGGGTGATGGGAAGGGATCTGGCCAGGAAGGAAGAGGCCACAATGGAGAGATGAGATTTGCAAAGTCCTGGCTATGTACTGCAGAAGACAGTGTTGAAACTGAGAGACAAAGATGTAATGAGCACATATCCTTCTTAGCACTTATTTTTGCCTTGTAGTATAACTGTCTGTATATGTTCAACCATCTACTTTAGTGTTTAATGTAATGTAGCTTCCCCCCAGCACATGATATTGCCTTTTTCTTTCTTTCTTGAGTCAGGGTCTCACTCTATCACCCAGCCTGGAGTGCAGGGGCACAATTACGGATCACCGAAGCAACGATCTTCTGGACTGAAGAGATAT
>NW_007205812.1:0-821 GCF_000164805.1 Carlito syrichta | reverse complement strand
GGGGTAAGCAACCCTGCTGACACCTTGATTTGGACTCCTGCCACCAGAACTGCCAGACAAGACACCTCTGTTCTTAAACCTCTAAGTCTGTGGCATTTTGATGCAACAACCTGAACAAACTAACATGTTATGATGAATTTTCAACTAGTTCACTGAAAAGGCAAAAGGAGAACAGGAAGGTATTGCAGAGGCAAATAAAGGTAGCAGCTTCCACCCCACAGGGGATTAAAAAAAGAGGGAGGACACAGGGGAGGAACCCACAGACCTGAGACTCAAACCTGTGGGATGGGTACACGCTTGACTGAATCTGGGCTCGCTGAGGAGCCTGAACACCCAGCTTGGTGAGCATTGGACACCAGGAAAACTGGACAAGCTTTTGCCTGGTGAAGTCACGTGGTTGTGGCAGCACTGAGGGTGATGGGAAGGGATCTGGCCAGGAAGGAAGAGGCCACAATGGAGAGATGAGATTTGCAAAGTCCTGGCTATGTACTGCAGAAGACAGTGTTGAAACTGAGAGACAAAGATGTAATGAGCACATATCCTTCTTAGCACTTATTTTTGCCTTGTAGTATAACTTTCTGTATATGTTCAACCATCTACTTTAGTGTTTAATGTAATGTAGCTTCCCCCCAGCACATGATATTGCCTTTTTCTTTCTTTCTTGAGTCAGGGTCTCACTCTATCACCCAGTCTGGAGTGCAGGGGCACAATTACGGATCACCGAAGCAACGATCTTCTGGACTGAAGAGATTTTCCTGCCTCAGCCTCCCGCATAGCTGGGACTACAGGTTTGCACCACAACGCCTGGCCAATTTCTCTAT
>NW_007205811.1:0-924 GCF_000164805.1 Carlito syrichta | reverse complement strand
TTTATTGTAGAGATGAGATCTCGCCTGCCCAGGCGGGTCTCGAACCCGCGGACTCAGGCAATCCACTCACTCAGCCTCCCAAAGGCGCAGGATTACAGGCTGAGCCACCGAGTCCGGCTGAGAAGCAATCTATTTAATGATCCCCCCATTCGTGGCATTGAGTAGGTTTGGGATTTTTTCCATTGTTTGAATTAATGATGTTGTTGGTAGTCATGCACTTTAATCTTTGTCTAAGGCTTCAATTAGTTCCTTAGGATGGATCTCTGAAAATGAAATTCACGGACACAGGGCCTACACTTTGTTTAAAGCCTTTTGATAACTGTGGCCAATTGAGAGCTCCCAAATTTATACTAACAGACATATGACAGTTCATTGGTTTATGAAAATTTCTTTTCTCCATGTGCTCACCAACATTGAATAATTTAGTGGAAAAGAAAGCAAAAATAATTTGCAAACATATATTTGATAAGTTTAAAATGTCACAAGTTTCATTAGTGTTTATTTATTTATTTATTTATTTTTTGAGTTGGAGTCTCACTCTGTCGCCCAGACTGGAGTGCAGTGGCCGCTCCTGGCCACCGCAGCCTTGACCTGCTGGGCTCCGGCGATCCTTCCGCCTCAGCCTTCCAAGTAGCCGGAATTACAGGCATGCGCTACCACGCCCGGCTGATTTTTTGATTTATTGTAGAGATGAGGTCTCCCTGCCCAGGCGGGTCTCGAACCCGCGGGCTCAGGCAATCCACTCATCTCAGTCTCCCAAAGGCACGGGATTACAGGCTGAGACACTGAGCCCAGCTAGTGTTTCTTTAACTACAGAGAAAATGCCATTTTTCTTTTCTATTTTTTTTATTTTAAAGATGTGGGATACAATTCAGGTTTAGATATTCAAGTGTTCAGAACATTTTTTTTTCTTTTTTGCATTTG
>NW_007205810.1:0-860 GCF_000164805.1 Carlito syrichta | reverse complement strand
CCAGATCCCTTTCCATCACCTCAGTGCTGCCACAACCACGTGACTTCACCAGGCAAAAGCTTGTCCAGTTTTCCTGGTGTCCAATGCTCATCAAGCTGGGTGTTCAGGCTCCTCAGGGAGCCCAGATTCAGTCAAGCGTGTACCCATCCCACAGGTTTGAGTCTCAGGTCTGTGGGTTCCTCCCCTGTGTCCTCCCTCTTTTTTTAATCCCCTGTGGGGTGGAAGCTGCTACCTTTATTTGCCTCTGCAATACCTTCCTGTTCTCCTTTTGCCTTTTCAGTGAACTAGCTGAAAATTCATCATAACATGTTAGTTTGTTCAGGTTGTTGCATCAAAATGCCACAGACTTAGAGGTTTAAGGAACAGAGGTGTCTTGTCTGGCAGTTCTGGTGGCAGGGAGTCCAAATCAAGGTGTCAGCAGGGTTGCTTACCCCGAGGACTTTGAGGGAGAATCTGGTTCATGCCTTTCCCCAGCTGCTGAGGGTTTGCCAGCAGTTTAGATATTCTCTGGCTTGTAAATGCATCACCCCCATCTCTGTTTTCATCTTCACCTGGTACATTCCTTGTTTGCTGTATGTGCCCAGATTTCCTCTTCTCATAAGAACATTAGTCATATTGTGTTAGAGAACCACATTGCTCCAATATGACCTCATCTTAACTAATTATATCCAAAGCAATTCTAAAAGGAGGGACCTCAAAAAAAAGGCATTTATTTATAAAATGTTTTGTATTTGTCTTCACATGTTTAGACTTCAGTCACCACCAATATACTCTCTGTGTGATGCAGTATATCTATTGAGACACTTTTTTCATTGCTCAAAACAGTTTTTGAGCTCATCCATTTTGGTGCCTTCTAGTGC
>NW_007205809.1:0-1524 GCF_000164805.1 Carlito syrichta | reverse complement strand
TCATCAAGCTGGGTGTTCAGGCTCCTCAGGGAGCCCAGATTCAGTCAAGCGTGTACCCATCCCACAGGTTGAGTCTCAGGTCTGTGGGTTCCTCCCCTGTGTCCTCCCTCTTTTTTTAATCCCCTGTGGGGTGGAAGCTGCTACCTTTATTTGCCTCTGCAATACCTTCCTGTTCTCCTTTTGCCTTTTCAGTGAACTAGCTGAAAATTCATCATAACATGTTAGTTTGTTCAGGTTGTTGCATCAAAATGCCACAGACTTAGAGGTTTAAGGAACAGAGGTGTCTTGTCTGGCAGTTCTGGTGGCAGGGAGTCCAAATCAAGGTGTCAGCAGGGTTGCTTACCCCGAGGACTTTGAGGGAGAATCTGGTTCATGCCTTTCCCCAGCTGCTGAGGGTTTGCCAGCAGTTTAGATATTCTCTGGCTTGTAAATGCATCACCCCCATCTCTGTTTTCATCTTCACCTGGTACATTCCTTGTTTGCTGTATGTGCCCAGATTTCCTCTTCTCATAAGAACATTAGTCATATTGTGTTAGAGAACCACATTGCTCCAATATGACCTCATCTTAACTAATTATATCCAAAGCAATTCTAAAAGGAGGGACCTCAAAAAAAAGGCATTTATTTATAAAATGTTTTGTATTTGTCTTCACATGTTTAGACTTCAGTCACCACCAATATACTCTCTGTGTGATGCAATATATCTATTGAGACACTTTTTTCATTGCTCAAAACAGTTTTTGAGCTCATCCATTTTGGTGCCTTCTAGTGCCTCTGACATTTTTTATTTCACCTCTTCTACATGGCAAAATGTTTTCTCTTAGAGGACTTTTTTCATCTGTGGAAACAAAGAAAAATTTGGTTACAATGAGATCAGGTGAACAGGGAAGGTGGAGCATTAGGTTCCTGCTTCTTTTGGTCAAAAACTGCTGAACATTCAATGGTGTGGACAGACACACTTGTAAATCACCTATCATGAAATGGGCAAATGTGTTGAAAGAATCATAACAAAAATTCACTGAAGCTGAATGCAACCTCTCAGAATACTAGCTGACACACTGATGCCGATGTGTTCCTAAGCCACTTACCTAGTGGGGGGCATTTGTACTACAGGGAACCCACTCTCCAAAAGACAATTTTGCTTTTTTGGGGTCTTTTTCCTGTTTCCGAGTAAGATTACATTCTGAGATATTGAAGATTAGGCCTTCTACAGATGAATTTTAGAGGCACACAGTTCAACACAAAACATTACCTGTTTAGTAATTCTTTATTTTTATTTTTTTGTTTTGTTTTTTTTTTGAGTTGGTGTCTCACTCTGTCACCCAGACTGGAGTGCAGTGGCCACTCCTGGCCACCGCAGCCTTGACCTGCTGGGCTCTGGCGATCCTTCTGCCTCAGCCTTCCAAGTAACTGGAACTACAGGCTCGCGCTACCACGCCCGGCTGATTTTTTGATTTATTGTAGAAATGAGGTCTCGCCAAGTTGCCCAGGCGGGTCTCAAACCCACGGGCTCTGGCGAATCCA
>NW_007205808.1:0-779 GCF_000164805.1 Carlito syrichta | reverse complement strand
GGCATGCATGTTTCAAGGCTGTCAGTCAAGCCCCATATCTAGGTTTGTAAGAGAGGAAACCCACAGTGGTTCAACCCATCATGCAAATGTACGTGGGTCCCAAGGCTTAGTATGTATGCATTGGGTATGGCCAAGAAACAGTTGCCATGAAGCCAGAACATGTGAGCCAACTCCTGCCTCCCATCAGCTGCTAACTACACCAGCACACGCATCACCACTATGGCCATGAGAGGGTGGTTAAGGATCAGTGATCGTCTCACAAGCGGGAGACATTCTGACATTATCTCTAGGTTTGAGTTCAGTGGCTCATCTAAGGTTGCTCAGTAGGTGTGTCATAAATTCAGGACTAGAACCTGGCATCTCTTTGGCAGGTCCCATGCTGGGCCAGGGGCAGACAGACATGCTGATCGATGATGTCTCCTTCCTCATACCCTCTCCTCCAAGACCCCATGGAAGTCCCAACTCTCTGCACTCCTGGGGCATCTCAGGGTGTCATAGGGTCATCAGAAGCACACAGCTGTAACCAGCTATTCCTTGCCTCCTTCCCTCTTCCTTCCTCTCATCCTATTCTGTCCTTCCCTCTCTCCTTCCTTTCTCCTTTTCCTTTTATTAATTTATTCACTGAGGTCTCTTGGATTGCCACTATAAGAAATGGGCAATAACATCCAGGCAGGGTGGCTCATGCCAGTAATCCCAGCATTTGGGGAGGCTGAGGTGGGAGGATTGTTTGAGTTCAGGAGTTTGAGACCAGCCTGGGCAGCACAGTGAGACCTCATCTG
>NW_007205807.1:0-629 GCF_000164805.1 Carlito syrichta | reverse complement strand
CACTCCTGGGGCATATCAGGGTGTCATAGGGTCATCAGAAGCACACAGCTGTAACCAGCTATTCCTTGCCTCCTTCCCTCTTCCTTCCTCTCATCCTATTCTGTCCTTCCCTCTCTCCTTCCTTTCTCCTTTTCCTTTTATTAATTTATTCACTGAGGTCTCTTGGATTGCCACTATAAGAAATGGGCAATAACATCCAGGCAGGGTGGCTCATGCCAGTAATCCCAGCATTTGGGGAGGCTGAGGTGGGAGGATTGTTTGAGTTCAGGAGTTTGAGACCAGCCTGGGCAGCACAGTGAGACCTCATCTCTACAAAATAAAAAATATAGAGAAATTGGCCAGGCGTTGTGGTGCAAACCTGTAGTCCCAGCTATGCGGGAGGCTGAGGCAGGAAAATCTCTTCAGTCCAGAAGATCGTTGCTTTGGTGATCCGTAATTGTGCCCCTGCACTCCAGACTGGGTGATAGAGTGAGACCCTGACTCAAGAAAGAAAGAAAAAGGCAATATCATGTGCTGGGGGGAAGCTACATTACATTAAACACTAAAGTAGACGGTTGAACATATACAGACAGTTATAGTACAAGGCAAAAATAAGTGTTAAGAAGGATATGTGCTCATTACATCTTTGT
>NW_007205806.1:0-736 GCF_000164805.1 Carlito syrichta | reverse complement strand
CAGAAGAAAAGGAAAAAAGAACAACGTTCTTCACAAGAGTAACAGGGAAAAGAATAAAATATACACGAACCAACCCCAAAAGCAAAAGAAAGACAAAAAAAAAAAAGAAAAAGAAAAAAGAAAAAACCAAGTGGAAGAACAATAACTCAATAAGAACTCCATGATAGGGATGAACTCTCACATTTCAATAATTAGTCTGAATGTGAATGGACTAAACGCACCACTGAAAAGACATAGAATGACAAAATGGATAAAATATCACCAGGCAACAATATACTGCCTTCAAGAGACCCATCTCACTAGAAAGGACATACACAGACTCAAAGTAAGAGGATGGGAAACAAATTTTCAGGCGAATGGAACACAAAAGAAAGGAGGAGTCGCGATCCTAATTTCAGACAAAATACCATTTAAGCTATCAAAAATTAAAAAAGGTACAGAGGGCCACTACATAATGATAAAAGGTTCACTCCATCAACAAGAAATATCTATCCTAAACATATATGCACCCAACATAGGCGCACCAACATTCATAAAGCAACTTCTAGGAAAACTAAAGAAAGACATTGACTCTAACACCATAATAACTGGGGACTTTAATACACCACTCACAACCTTAGACAGATCATCAGGACAAAAAATCAGCAAGGAGATCCGGAACCTCAATGAGACTCTGGACCAAATGGACTTAATTGATACCTATAGAACACTCCATCCAAAGACCACAGAATACACG
>NW_007205805.1:0-1580 GCF_000164805.1 Carlito syrichta | reverse complement strand
GGCATTGGGACCCACTTTAATCCAGTATGGATGTATTCTTGATCATTGGGTAATGACATTTGCAAAGACCTTGTTTCAAAAATACAGTGACATTTCCAAACTTCTAGATGTGCATGAATATTGGAGGAATACAATTCAATCTACCATAGGTGATAAACTATATTATCACAATTTTATGCAGAAGATGTTAACATAATTGCTTTAGAAGGCTTATATTCAAATTAACTTTGTAGACTGTAAACTGATATTTGGTTTCAGGAGAATTCCAAAATGGAAAACATCTTGAGGATAACCAGAATAGTTTGATATTTGGCCTCTCAGAGAGTTTCATCTTCCAGAAGACCCACGCTGAAGGTACATTTGTTAGTGTGTATAACTTATTCTTTCCCAAAACTAGTTTTCACCTATGGAATATTGAAAATGGCATAAGAACATCTTCAATTTGCCCAATTAAACTACTTTTTACCTATCTTTTGTTATTGGTGCATTCTTAGTTGCCCAAGTTTCAAGTTTACAAATCCCTAAGTCACCTGAAGTTATTGTCCATCTAGTCTACCCTTTGACAATGACATATAGAGCTGCTAAAATCTTTTTTGTATTGTTGTAAGAGAGACTTTTTAAAGAAAAAAAGTAGCTGTCCCCAACTTGAACATCTTTCCTACTTTCACATATTTTATGTTTGTTTCTTATTCACAACCACTATATTTTCTCTCTCATTGCAGTATTTTTCTTCTAGTCAATCTAGAAACATCTTTCCTTATGACATTACTTACAGTATAGGATTAAAATTTTATTATATTTATATATAGTATTATATATTTAATACATTTTATTTCATTCTTTTTAATAGTATTGCATTAAAGCACTGATAATTAACAACTATTTCTTTTTTTTATATTCATTAAACAGTATTTTCTTTTGAACTGATAGGCAATTACATAGCGGCTAAGTGCAATTTATTTCTGTATTACATCTTTAGTATTTTTGCATAAACAGACTGTAAAAGTATCTGAAAATTTAGGTTCTCAGAATTTAGAAGAGAAAACAAAAACAATAGATTGAAACTAAGATGCATATGTGCTATCTCTAAATGTACAGATATATATGTTTTTTCTGTTAGGTATCTGCTCGTTTTAATATGTGATAATGTCATTTTGTCTTGCACATGTAAAGCTTAACTATAATCGTCTTTTATGTTAAAAATGACAATTACTGTATTCTGTGTATGTTCTGCTTTAAACTCACACATATATTTCACCACTTGCCTTTTGATCTTATGTCTGTGTTTTAAAAACAATTCAGCATCATTTACACAATTTATATTGTGGCTACACTATATACTTAATAATTTATCATCACTGATTTCCACCATGTTTTAGTAACAAATTGTTTTTTTTTAATTATTTTTGCTCGCTAGGTGAGTAAATCAATTTAATGAATGACCATTAAATAAGATAAATAAGTTTTTTTACATTTTATATTTAAAACATGACTTATTTTTTATCGATACAATTGCATCAAAATTAATGGTTACTCTTTTCTAAATACCGAATTTATCCTTCAGTGACAAATAATGTTGA
>NW_007205804.1:0-993 GCF_000164805.1 Carlito syrichta | reverse complement strand
TTTCTTTTTTTTATATTCATTAAACAGTATTTTCTTTTGAACTGATAGGCAATTACATAGTGGCTAAGTGCAATTTATTTCTGTATTACATCTTTAGTATTTTTGCATAAACAGACTGTAAAAGTAATCTGAAAATTTAGGTTTTCAGAATTTAGAAGAGAAAAACAAAAACAATAGATTGAAACTAAGATGCATATGTGCTATCTCTAAATGTACAGATATATATGTTTTTTCTGTTAGGTATCTGCTCGTTTTAATATGTGATAATGTCATTTTGTCTTGCACATGTAAAGCTTAACTATAATCGTCTTTTATGTTAAAAATGACAATTACTGTATTCTGTGTATGTTCTGTTTTAAACTCACACATATATTTCACCACTTGCCTTTTGATCTTATGTCTGTGTTTTTAAAACAATTCAGCATCATTTACACAATTTATATTGTGGCTACACTATATACTTAATAATTTATCATCACTGATTTCCACCATGTTTTAGTAACAAATTGTTTTTTTTTAATTATTTTTGCTCGCTAGGTGAGTAAATCAATTTAATGAATGACCATTAAATAAGATAAATAAGTTTTTTTACATTTTATATTTAAAACATGACTTATTTTTTATCGATACAATTGCATCAAAATTAATGGTTACTCTTTTCTAAATACCGAATTTATCCTTCAGTGACAAATAATGTTTACAAAGTCTGTGTTTATTCAAAATTTGCATTTTCAATTTGTCATTTGGAGCAATTGAAAAGAAAAGGGAGCTCTTTTATTTTTTTCCAATTGATACTTGCTTTACTGTCAGTAAGCAGCTATGAGTATGTTATTTTTGTGCTTATAAGAAAGGATGCCCCTTTTTTGTGCTGATCATTCTAAAGAAGAGAAATATGATTGTCATATGTGCTTATGATTATATTATTTAATTTTTGGGTAAAATTTTAATAATTAGATTTCATCTTGGTTTGGTCAATTGGTGAACAGAAACTAT
>NW_007205803.1:0-923 GCF_000164805.1 Carlito syrichta | reverse complement strand
ACTTGGAAGGCTTTTGTGGAAGAATCGCCTGAACCCAGCAGTTGGAGGCTGCAGTGTTTGTGACCGTCTACTCTGTGCGACAGAATTAGACTCTGACTCTAACAATCAAACCCCAAAATAAGAAAAAAACCCTAGAAAAATGAAAAATGTATAATGTTGGAAAAATCATGAAGAAACAGGCATTACGTATGTTTATACTGTTAGAAGTGTGTGTTAGACTTTACAATTGTGAAACACTTTGGGGTTAGCCTACAGTATAGAAACTGCAATCTTAGGAATACATTTGAGAGAAGTCATCCCCTATGTAATGAAAGGACATGGACTATAATAGTTATGTCATCACAGTTTCATAGCTACATTCTTACAACCATAGAAATGTTCATCCACAAGTTTGAAAAATATATTTGAGGTTTATCAGAAAATGACGAAAAATGAATAATGTACATTAACATGATTGCATGTAGAAAACCAAATTTTTATCAAAACCAAATTCATGCTTACCATGATATGACCTCATGTACTGCGATAAAAGAAGTAAAACAAGCTACTTTTTTGGAAATACATACAAATATGCTAAAATGAGTTTAAAATATAATACCCTGATAATTAAGTTAATATTTAGCTTCACCTAAATGCCAGAAATTTAGTTTCTTTAGCCAGATAGTAAGCATAAAAAGAACAAGTTTATTATGATTTTAGTATGCTTCCTCCATTAAAAACTTAAGGTTAAATGATTGCAAATTAGAGAATATAATTAAGAAACTTACACCCCTTTACTAATGAATATAGAAAAGGCCAAAATCACTTCTGTTGCTATTTCTAACAATACGCAAAAATGTAGTGTTCAATTTAACTTGGTTTTTGCTAAGACTTTGTCATGCCTGTGTTCATCAGTGATATTTGTCTGTGGTTTTCTTTGTGTT
>NW_007205802.1:0-757 GCF_000164805.1 Carlito syrichta | reverse complement strand
TAATGAAAGGACATGGACTTAATAGTTATGTCATCACAGTTTCATAGCTACGTTCTTACAACCATAGAAATGTTCATCCACAAGTTTGAAAAATATATTTGAGGTTTATCAGAAAATGACGAAAAATGAATAATGTACATTAACACGATTGCATGTAGAAAACCAAATTTTTATCAAAACCAAATTCATGCTTACCATGATATGACCTCATGTACTGCGATAAAAGAAGTAAAACAAGCTACTTTTTTGGAAATACATACAAATATGCTAAAATGAGTTTAAAATATAATACCCTGATAATTAAGTTAATATTTAGCTTCACCTAAATGCCAGAAATTTAGTTTCTTTAGCCAGATAGTAAGCATAAAAAGAACAAGTTTATTATGATTTTAGTATGCTTCCTCCATTAAAAACTTAAGGTTAAATGATTGCAAATTAGAGAATATAATTAAGAAACTTACACCCCTTTACTAATGAATATAGAAAAGGCCAAAATCACTTCTGTTGCTATTTCTAACAATACGCAAAAATGTAGTGTTCAATTTAACTTGGTTTTTGCTAAGACTTTGTCATGCCTGTGTTCATCAGTGATATTTGTCTGTGGTTTTCTTTGTGTTTTCTTAGCGTGTGTCTGTCTTGTTTTGCTAAGAGAGTAGTTCTGGGCTCATATAGTCAGTTTGGAATTATTTCTGCTGCTTCAATTTTTGTGAAGAGTTTAAATTTAACTTATATTTCCTTCTCAACTGTTTAGGAAAAT
>NW_007205801.1:0-8437 GCF_000164805.1 Carlito syrichta | reverse complement strand
CCAGGTGGTATCACATTACCAGACTTCAAACTTTACTATAAAGCTACAATAATCAAAACAGCTTGGTATTGGTACAGGAACAGGCATATAGACCAATGGAATAGAATTGAGTTTCCAGAAGCAAAACCTCAATTTCTCAACCAACCCATCTTCGACAAAGCCTTCACCACATACCACTGGGGAGAGGAGAACCTATTCAGTAAATGGTGCTGGAAAAACTGGCTGACCACATACAGAAGATTGAAACAGAATCCCTATCTATCCCCATACACAAAAATTAACTCTAAATGAATCAGGGACGTAAATATAAAACCTCAAACCATAAGAACCTTAGAAAATGAAGGACATACCCTCATGGAAATTGGAACTGGCATCCAATTCCTGAACAAAACCTGAAACCCACAGGCCATAAGAGAAAAGATAGACAAGTGGGACCTCATTAAACTGACAAGCTTCTGCAAAGTCAAAGAAACTATCAAGAGAGTAGGGAGACAGCCTACAGACTGAGAAAACAGTATTTACCAAATCCAGGTCTGACAAAGGCTTAACATCTTGGATCTACAAGTAACTCAAATGTGCTGAAAAGAAAAAAAAAACAACTCCATTATAAAGTGGGCAAAAGATACGAACAGACACTTTGCAAGGAAGACATCCGAGCAGCCAACAGACACATGAAGAAATGTTCAACCTCACCAATCATCAGGGAGATGCAAATCAAAACCACATTGAGATACCTCCTAACTCCAGTCAGAGTGGCAATTATCAATAACTCAAAAAATAACAGTTACTGGAGAGGGTGTGGTGAAAAAGGAACACTTCTACACTGTTGGTGGGAGTGCAAACAAGTGCAAACTCTTTGGAAAACAATATGGCTATTCCTAAAAGCTCTAAGTATTGACCTCTCATATGATGCTGCAATCCCCCTACTGGGAATATATCCTAAAAAACTCAAATCACTCTATAAAAAAGATATCTGCACACATATGTTTATCACAACATTATTCACAATAGCAAGAACCTGGAAGCAACCATGCTGTCCATCAAAAGAGGACTGGATTTTAAAAATGTGGTACATATACATGATGGAATACTATGCAGCCATAAAAAAGAACAAAATCATGAATATCGCAGCAACCTGGATGGAACTAGAGTCTGTAATACTGAGTGACCTCTCGCAGAAACAAAGATCTGAGTATCACATGTTCTCACTCATATAGTGGACCTTGAACATCCAACGTAATACTGTAAGAAAATGACTGACAGTGGTGGGAAACTATGGGGGGGAGGGGAAGGGAGATGGAATTATCAGTATTAAATATCTGTCTGGGGATGGCGAGACACCTCTTATCAACAAGGGTGCCTGAATGAAGCCTATTTGTATACCTAACCCTTAACTGTACCCCAGAATATCATAATAAAAAATATTGATTAAAAAAAGCATGTATTATGGGGGTACCTAGGGAAGCCCACCTTGTCATGTACCATAAAGTCCCCTGTAGTCAAAAAAGGGAGCATGCATCCATTTTTACCAGAAAAAAATGAACATTTTTAAATGTTTTCTTTTTAAAGAAATAACTGACATCCCTCCCTCCCTTCATATTTGATATCAGCAGCTGCTCAGTACTGGAAATGGTCTGCTCCCTCTGCTTGATTTAGCCAAATTCAGTTTAATGATCAGTCATTTTTCTGTCATTTTCAAATACTTCAGTTAAATGAAATATTTAAGTTAGTAAGTTGAGGCCACTAGATTAAAAAGTTTTTAAAAATTGTTCATTCATGTATGCCAAGAATCTCCTTATCTGGAGCTTACATTAGAAAACTTTTAGATTTAATAACTTTTGGTAGTCAGTTTATCAAATAGAACTTGTGATATGCCCTTAATATTAACCTTGAGAGAAATAGATACAGCTTCTTTGCCAGTTGAAGTTCTGTTTTTATTCGACTAAAGTTAAGGAACACAAATGAAGGAACAGAATAATTTTGAAATCAACACATAAAATATTACTAATGGAATTTTTCTCAAAAGAATTATTTAAATAGAATGAATATTTTTGGATATTAAAAAATAAGGATGCTCTAACTCCTATAGTTCCCAGATGAGGAGTAATTTTTCAGACCATGATTTGAGATTACCTTTGGCAGAAGAGCAAGGAGACTAATATATCTATAACAAATATGCACTTATAATTTTGTAGTTAATGATTAACATCTCCAGAAAAAACAAAAGAAAAATAGAGTCTATTAATATACACAGGTCACAAAAAATCATTAAATAAGTAAAATGTTATAAATGTTATTTAATTTATCCTTTTTATTTATTGTTTGTTTTTTGCTTGCTTTCCAGTATACTTTTGTCTGTAACACTTTGAGCAGTAATGTCCTTTAATCAGAATCAGCATAAATGTGCCTGTGTTTAACACAAAAAAATCATAATGTAGAATGGACTTACATAATTATGGTAACATAGAGGATGTTATATGCTATTTATGACAGATGAACAGCTAAGTTGCAAGAAGAGACTATAAATAAAGATATTAATGAGAATGTCAAAGAAATGGAAGATTTGTAGTTCAAATAGTCTTGCTAAAGATGAAATGAAATATTTAGGATCTGAAGTTGGTTGAAAAGTGCTTCCCCAAAATTCATGTATGACCAGAATCTCAGGATGTGACCTAATTTAAGAAAAAGGCATTTGCAGACATAATTGAGGAAAGGATCAAGGTGAGATCAAGATGGATTAATATGGGTCCTAGGTCCAATATCTAGTGTTTTTGTAAGACAAGGAAAGGACACAGAGCAATGTAAGCAGAACAGAAGGTCATGTAAATATGTAGAACACCAGAATGATGCAACAAACCAAAGAAGGTCAAGGATTGCCAGAACCCACCAGAAGTAGAGAGGATGCAAGGGAGGGTTTTTTGATCTAGATCCTTTAGAGAAAGCATAGCCTTGACAACACTTTGATTTCAAACGTGCAGTCTCCATAACTGTGAGTGAACAAACTTCTATTGTGATCTACACTGTGATGAGACAGGTTGACAGTGGGGAGGTGGTACATGTGAAAGTGGGGTGTGTGGTAACTCTGAACTGTCTGTTCAGTCTTACTGTGGACATAACACTTCTCTAAAAAACGAAGTCTATGTGAAAAATGCATCAGTAGAAAATGCACATTATTGTCACATAAGAATAGACAATTGGTTAGGACCAAATTCAGGGAATTAATCCTTAAAAAGTGACACGGTATATCAAAGAAAGCGAAATGAATAAATTATTAATAAGAAAAAGTGAGGACATTTTAAAAGATGACTCTGTAATCTATAGTTTTATTTTTGACTGAGTGTTGTTTTAATCTCTAACATTTTTAACCATATCTGCTAACAAATAACAAGGTGGTGGATTTTAATTGAAAAGAAGCAGAGCGGTTGTGTGGAGAAGTCAGCAAAAAGGAGAAAGTTAAAGTGCTTGGGTTATTCATGGTACATGATAAACTTGATCTTTAGTGTTGGTTGCATATCAACACCTGAAAGATTCATCAACTATGGAGAAATTATTTGATAGCCATACAGTTTTTCAACAGCCTAAAATTTCTGCCCAGTAATGAGCCTGAATTAATCCAAATGTCACCATTTCCCTGCAGAGTTAAACTCAATCGTGTATAGCTTTCTTGAACAAATGACCATCATTTATGCTTAAAAAATATTTAATTTGCTAGATTTAAAATGTACAGCAAAAAGAAATTCATGATGAGAATTTTTTTTTTAAGGTTGTGAACTACCTTCTCTGGCTATTTTTAAAACAATTGGGAAAACTGTATTTCTTTCTTTCTCTCTCTCTCTCTCTCTCTCTCTCTTTCTTTCTTTCTTTCACCTCTGAACTTATTATTGACTTCCTGCTTCCCCGAAGGACACCCTGTTCCCGCCGCCTCAACACCTCATAACTTCGGTGTCATTGGTCTCAGACATCAATTTGCCATCCACTATCTTGCGGGTGATCTTTTGGATGGTTTGGATGGAGCTGCTGCTGTCCAGGCCATCACTGTGACTGAAGTCCTTGCCGTCTTCTAGTAGGTGCCGGTAGGTGGCTATCTCAGCCTCCAACTTGACCTTGATGTTCAGCAGGGACTCGTACTCCTGGGCCTGGCACTGGCCCTCTGTCTGGGTCTGTGCCAGATCAGACTCCAGGTGCAGCACGGTGCCATTGAGCTGCTCCATCTGCATGGTGTAGCGGATCTCCACTTCTCTCAGGCTGTTCTCCAAGCTGGCCTTCAGGGTTCTCATGGAGTCCAGGTCAATCTCCAAGGACTGCACTGTACGTTTCAGCTCTGTGAGCGTCATCTTGGTAGCTCCAATCTCAGCGGACTGCGTGTTGACCACAGTGGTGTCTCCTCAATTTGCTGGGACCAGTACTTGCCCAGTTCCTTGCGGTTCTTCTGAGCCAGCTGGTCATACTGGGATCGGATGTCCACCATGATCTTGCTGAGGTCCTGAGATTGGGGGCATCTACCTCCAAGGTCAACCCAGAGCTGGACTTGTAGGCCTTTTACTTCCTCCTCATGGTTCTTCTTTATGAAGAGCAGCTCTTTCTTGAGGGCCTCGATCTCTGTCTCCAGTTGCAGCTGGGTGACATTGGTGTCATCAATGACCTTGTGGAGCCCATGGATGTCTCTCTCCACAGACTGGCGCATGGCCAGCTCTGTCTCATACTTGACCCTAAAGTCATCAGCAGCAAGACGGGCATTGTCAATCTGAACGATGCGGGCATTGTTCACAGAATTTGCAAAGATCTGACCCCTCAGGTCCTCGATGGTCTTGAAGTAATGTCCCCAGTCTCTGACCTGGGGTCCCTTCTTCTCCAGGTGTTCCCGGAGTTTGCTCTCCAGCCTCCAGTTCTCGGGCTCCAGACTCCTAACCCTCTCCAGGTAGGAGGCCAAGCAGTCATTCAGCTCTTGCATGATCTCCTTCTCACTCTGGATCCCACCCCAGACTCCCAGCCATCCCCGTGGTCAGGCCCCCGGACCCCCAGCTGCCCTGGAAACTGGTGGAGTGGGACACAGAGATCCGGGAGCCCGAGCCACCAGCGCCTGCATAGCCAATGGCCGAGCTGCCGGGGGGGCCAGAGGCTGGGTGGCGGGATGGAGCCCAGGGACCGGTAGTTGGAGGAGTAGGTGGTGGAACAAGTGGTGAAGTCCATGGTGGCAGCAGAGGAGAGCCAGACGATAGAACTCACCTTCAGACTGTATTTCTATAATGTTTTTGTTATCTTCAATTGTTATCTAAATCTTATTAATACATGATTCTATGTAGTTTTTTTTTTTTTTGAGTTGGAGTCTCACTCTGTCACCCAGACTGGAGTGGAATGGCCGCTGCTGGCCACTGCAGCCTCGACCTATTGGGCTCTGGTGATCCTTCCGCCTCAGCTATGTATATTTCTTAATCTTTCTGTTTGTGCATTTGGTGTTCTTATTGTTTAAGGAGTATACCTAAAATGTAGAGACCCTTCCAAGACCCCCACGACAAAGAAAGGTCCATGTTGAATAGTAATTCTTTTCTCTATTTTCTCTTAGTTAAATTTCTAAAGTTAAATCTAACAATCTTATATATAATCACCACAAGTTGCTATTTATGGAAGCCATTGCTGAACACAGAACCACTGGAGTCTCCTGTAGGTCTCTTGAGTCTATTATGGAATAGTGATTAGAAGGACAGGACAGCTACTGGAGGAACGACTGCTTGGGTTTGGGTCTCAGCTGAACATTGCTCACTGTGTCTCCTTCGGCAAGTTATGTGATCTTTCTTAGATTTGGTTTTCTCATATATAAAATGGAAATAATAAAAATATCTATGCTAGGTTTGAATGTGTTCCCCAAAGCTTATGGGTTGGAGTCTTGATCCCCAATGAGGCAATGTTGGGAGGTCAGGTCTAACAAAAGATGTTTGTATTATGGGGGCATCACACTTATAAATGAATTAACACCACCATCACAGGATTGACTTGGCTTCATTATCACCAAAGTGGGCTCCTTATTAAAGAATGATTGGACACCTCTTGTACATTCTCATTCTCTCTCTCTCTCTCTCTCCATATATACATTTCTGTATCTTTATCTCTGTCTGTCTCTCTCTTGGCCTTTTCTTTGACCTTCTGCCATGGATGATGCTGTCAGAAGACACTCAACAGATGTGGCCCCTTTACCTTGGACTTTCCAGCCTGCAGGACAATGTGTTAATACATTTATGTTCATTATAAATTACCTGTTACAGCAGCACAAAATGGACTAAAGTACCCTACCTAATTCAAAGAATTCTGGGTTTAAGTAAGATAATGCATAAATGCATACTGGAGCCCTTAGCTCAGTGCCTGATACATCACAAGGGCTTCATCAAGGTTGGCTATTAATATGTCCTTCTTCATCCCCTATTGTCAGTACCACTTTCTGTCTCCAGCGATTTTGCTGTCTTGTTCTCTACCTGCCCCAGTGGATCAACACGCTGCAAGTTCATGGGGACAAAAATTATTCTGGCAGTCTGACCTTTGCTCTGCAAAATTTATTTCTACTGCCTTCCTGAATTTCACTTAGTTGATTGATAATTTTAAATGTTATTTTTCTCACATTGAGGAAATTTCTTTCAAAATTCACATTAGTACGTATATTATTAAAATCAATGGAAATAGTCAAAAAAATAGAAGTTATAGTCACATGGCCAAACATCTCTCTGTAGCAGCATATTCTGCCAAAAAAGTAAAAATCTAAAATGATCACAAAAATTAGATCTTCCATAGAATTTCTAATTTTATCTGTCAGTTCTGATTTTTTAAAAAATTAATATTTTCATGTGATATCAAAAGCTCCTTGCTAATAAGAAATAGATTGTTTAGAATAGAGAAGTGCCCATCGATAAAGGACATGCCCATTAATTTCCAGTGTTAGCCTTATTATTTCCAAAAAATATGAAACAAAAATTACTTTAGTTCTTAAGGGCATCATTAAGTATAGAGGTCTCAGAACAAATCAAAATAAAATGCATTTTTTACTCCTTTTGTTTTGTATCACCACCACAAAATGAATATGAATGCTTTATTAACATTTTATTTCTTTTTAAAGTTGTAAATTTTTTTAAACCTAAATTTAATTTCTTTTATTAAAATAACATAATTGAGGAACAATCAGATGACTGTATTTTGTCAGGCACAATAAAAACAGAATTAAAACCCAAATCATCAAGAAAACCTGTGTTAGTCGGGGCTCGGTGGCTAAGCCTGTAATCCCGCGCCTTTGGGAGGCTGACGTGAGTGGATTGCCTGAGTCCGCAGGTTCGGGCCCGCTTGGGCAACTTGACAAGAACTCATCTTTACAATAAATTTGTTAAAAAATTAGCTGGGCCTGGTGGCGCACACCTGTAGTTCCGGCTACTTGGAAGGCTGAGGCGGAAGTTTCGCCGAAGCCAAGAAGGTCGAGGGTGTGGTGGCCAGGAGCAGCCACTGCAATCCAGTCTGGGCGACAGAGTGAGACTCCAACTCAAAAAAACAAGACACCTATAATCAAGGGGAGTGAGGGTGCGATTTGGGGTGGTCAGTTTCCTTACCCTCAGCCTTAGTCAATCCATAACCTACTTTTTGTCTCTACATGTTGGCCAAATCTGGACACTTCATAGAAATGGAATTATACAACTTGTGTATTTCTTTGACTTTCTTCATTCACCAATACTTCACTCAGTACTAATCTACAAAATACTGATACACAGTTCCAGTTTATCTTTTTTTGAGTTGGAGTCTCACTCTGTCACCCAGACTGGAGTGCAGTGGCCAGTCCCGGCCACCGCAGGCTAGACCTGCTGGGCTACGGCGATCCTTCCGCCCCAGACTTCCGAGTAGCTGGAATTATAGGTACCCGCTACCACACCCGGTTAATTCTTTTTGATTTATTTTAGAGATAGGGTCTCACCTGCCCAGGTGGGTCTCGAATCCACAGGCTCAGGCAATTCACTCACCTCAGACTCCCACAGGCGCGGGATTACAAGCTGAGCCACCAAGCCCGGCTGAGAATTTATTGTTTTGAGTTGGAGTCTTTTTCAGTAGCCCAGGCTGCAGTGCAGTGGCACTCTCATGGTCACCCCGTGTCAACCTGCTGAGCTATGGTGATCCTGCTGCCTCAGACTTCAAGGTACACAGAACTACAGGTGCCCTACCACCCCTGGCTAATTTTTAAATTTTATTGTAGACTGGAGGTCACGCCAATTTGCCTGGGGTGTTCTCAAGCCCTCAGGCAGAGGCAATCCAGTCGCCTTGGCCTCCGAAACTGCTGGGATGACAGGCGGCACTACTGAGCCCGCCCTCAGCTGAGAATGAAAAAATAACACATCAAGGGGATATTAATTGGCATTAAATAAATGAATAAGCAGTAGAAGATGAGCTTTAAAATATCACAGTTCTCTCTAAA
>NW_007205800.1:0-786 GCF_000164805.1 Carlito syrichta | reverse complement strand
ATTCTGGCAGTCTGACCTTGCTCTGCAAAATTTATTTCTACTGCCTTCCTGAATTTCACTTAGTTGATTGATAATTTTAAATGTTTTATTTTTCTCACATTGAGGAAATTTCTTTCAAAATTCACATTAGTACGTATATTATTAAAATCAATAGTCAAAAAAATAGAAGTTATAGTCACATGGCCAAACATCTCTCTGTAGCAGCATATTCTGCCAAAAAAGTAAAAATCTAAAATGATCACAAAAATTAGATCTTCCATAGAATTTCTAATTTTATCTGTCAGTTCTGATTTTTTAAAAAATTAATATTTTCATGTGATATCAAAAGCTCCTTGCTAATAAGAAATAGATTGTTTAGAATAGAGAAGTGCCCATCGATAAAGGACATGCCCATTAATTTCCAGTGTTAGCCTTATTATTTCCAAAAAATATGAAACAAAAATTACTTTAGTTCTTAAGGGCATCATTAAGTATAGAGGTCTCAGAACAAATCAAAATAAAATGCATTTTTTACTCCTTTTGTTTTGTATCACCACCACAAAATGAATATGAATGCTTTATTAACATTTTATTTCTTTTTAAAGTTGTAAATTTTTTTAAACCTAAATTTAATTTCTTTTATTAAAATAACATAATTGAGGAACAATCAGATGACTGTATTTTGTCAGGCACAATAAAAACAGAATTAAAACCCAAATCATCAAGAAAACCTGTGTTAGTCGGGGCTCGGTGGCTAAGCCTGTAATCCCGCGCCTTTGGGAGGCTGACGTGAGTGGATTGCCTGAG
>NW_007205799.1:0-800 GCF_000164805.1 Carlito syrichta | reverse complement strand
AGTTGGGACTTCCATGGGGTCTGGAGGAGAGGGTATGAGGAAGGAGACATCATCGATCAGCATGTCTGTCTGCCCCTGGCCCAGCATGGGACCTGCCAAAGAGATGCCAGGTTCTAGTCATGAATTTATGACACACCTACTGAGCGACCTTAGATGAGCCACTGAACTCAAACCTAGAGATAATGTCAGAATGTCTCCCGCTTGTGAGACGATCACTGATCCTTAACCACCCTCTCATGGCCATAGTGGTGATGCGTGTGCTGGTGTAGTTAGCAGCTGATGGGAGGCAGGAGTTGGCTCACATGTTCTGGCTTCATGGCAACTGTTTCTTGGCCATACCCAATGCATACATACTAAGCCTTGGGACCCACGTACATTTGCATGATGGGTTGAACCACTGTGGGTTTCCTCTCTTACAAAACCTAGAATATGGGGCTTGACTGACAGCCTTGAAACATGCATGCCAGAAATGATGTCAAGATGGTGGGGTTGGCACACCTACTGCATACAGCAGGAGCAACATGCTGCCTCCTTTGCTTACAAAAGTATTCAGCCAGTTTATTGACCACCAGAGAATCAATGGGGAGAAAGGGGGTGTCACTTGGGACCCAGGGTTGTCTCAAATGTACTGGTTGTCTCAAATGTACTTTCTTCAAATGTGAGACTCTTCTTATCTAGTGTGTATATAAAGTCAGACAAACTCAAGTTTTATTTTTATAGATGAATAAACTGTATCAAGGTGGCAAATTTAACTTTATAATAAGCAAAATTGAATAGCTTTAGCATACAGCATATCTGTA
>NW_007205798.1:0-844 GCF_000164805.1 Carlito syrichta | reverse complement strand
CCCTGGCCCAGCATGGGACTTGCCAAAGAGATGCCAGGTTCTAGTCCTGAATTTATGACACACTACTGAGCGACTTTAGATGAGCCACTGAACTCAAACCTAGAGATAATGTCAGAATGTCTCCCGCTTGTGAGACGATCACTGATCCTTAACCACCCTCTCATGGCCATAGTGGTGATGCGTGTGCTGGTGTAGTTAGCAGCTGATGGGAGGCAGGAGTTGGCTCACATGTTCTGGCTTCATGGCAACTGTTTCTTGGCCATACTCAATGCATACATACTAAGCCTTGGGACCCACGTACATTTGCATGATGGGTTGAACCACTGTGGGTTTCCTCTCTTACAAAACCTAGAATATGGGGCTTGGCTGACAGCCTTGAAACATGCATGCCAGAAATGATGTCAAGATGGTGGGGTTGGCACACCTACTGCATACAGCAGGAGCAACACGCTGCCTCCTTTGCTTACAAAAGTATTCAGCCAGTTTATTGACCACCAGAGAATCAATGGGGAGAAAGGGGGTGTCACTTGGGACCCAGGGTTGTCTCAAATGTACTGGTTGTCTCAAATGTGCTTTCTTCAAATGTGAGACTCTTCTTATCTAGTGTGTATATAAAGTCAGACAAACTCAAGTTTTATTTTTATAGATGAATAAACTGTATCAAGGTGGCAAATTTAACTTTATAATAAGCAAAATTGAATAGCTTTAGCATACAGCATATCTGTATCATATATAGATACAGATCATTCTACATGTGACATATTTTCATTTTTGTTTAATAGTGAAGAGGAGAAACTCCAGAGCTTCTATGAACTTTTGGCCCAAAATAAAGGGCACATTGCAG
>NW_007205797.1:0-1273 GCF_000164805.1 Carlito syrichta | reverse complement strand
TATCTCTTCTACAATAGGATTTCACTCTATTTTAAGGGGATATGCCTCAGGGAGTTTTAGTAGCACATGCATTAAAGTGCAATTGTAGGGGAGGAATCACAGTCTTTGGGAACTTAAACAATTCTACATCCTTAATATCCTGCCTAGGAACAGATTGTGGTTTCAGGGGCCTATAGATTTTCCACAATTTTAACTAGAAACATGCTTTTTGATTCTTTTTAAAAGATACTATTTTCTGTATCAAAACATGCAATGTAGTACTTCCCATGAAGTGGTAGATAACTTTAGAAGGGACAGGTTGTTGGGGCACCTGTGTTAACTTCATCTGATGAATTCACCTCCTTCCATGAAATTCAGCCATCAGTATCAATGAACAGAACAACCTCAATCCCAGGACAACCCAACACTCCTTCCTGGTTACAGCACCCTCAAAATGCCCTTGTGTCAATAACTCCAAGAGATAGTTTTTCTTTCTCTATCTCTCTTTTTTTTTTTTGAAAACAGGATTTTTTGAGAAGACAGAAAAGCTGCCACAGTAGGAGGGGACCCAAGGGGGTTGTGCAGGGAAGAGTTTTTCTACAAGGGATGTTCTTGGGTGTATACATAATCACAGTCTATTTTTTCTCAAACAATGGTGCCAATGTTTCTGTCACACTGTAAACACAAGCGTGATCTGTGGACCATGTTTGTGGTGGACAGGACTGCCAAAATGATTTTTAGGACCCAGTACAAAATGAAATTTTGAGGACCCTTGTTCAAAAAGTATTAAGAATTTCAAGATGGTTTATTTCAAGGTCAGTAAACCAAGCAGGAAGTCCCTGAGTGTGGGGTCATTCTCAACTGCTGCATTGATGTTTGTGAAATCGGCCATGTCAGTGGGTATCCCAGTTTGGGAAGAAACAGGCAGATCATCCCCTGTCCTCCCCCAAAGTACTAATGCCAGCAGTGTATGTTTGCTAGTCCCTGTACTACTGATGTGCCCGGAAGGGGGTTGGTAGCAGTTAAAGATATTTTCTTTTGAAAGTCAAGCGGAAAACTCTAAAGACCAGCCAGGCCGGTTTGAAAAGACCAAATGACCAGAGACTGATGGCTCTCATAGAAATGCAAAAGATAACTAATTCACAGACTTATCCAAAACCCCTTTTTGAAGTTGACGGTTTACAACCCTGCTTGCAGACTCTGCTGCCCAGCTCTTCCTGGAGACCATTTGTTCTTTAAAAGATCTGATTTTTGTGAACACCACCTTGTAAATTCCAAAGAGAATGTGTAACCG
>NW_007205796.1:0-1006 GCF_000164805.1 Carlito syrichta | reverse complement strand
TGCAGGGAAGAGTTTTTCTACAAGGGATGTCTTGGGTGTATACATAATCACAGTCTATTTTTCTCAAACAATGGTGCCAATGTTCTGTCACACTGTAAACACAAGCGTGATCTGTGGACCATGTTTGTAGTGGACAGGACTGCCAAAATGATTTTTAGGACCCAGTACAAAATGAAATTTTGAGGACCCTTGTTCAAAAAGTATTAAGAATTTCAAGATGGTTTATTTCAAGGTCAGTAAACCAAGCAGGAAGTCCCTGAGTGTGGGGTCATTCTCAACTGCTGCATTGATGTTTGTGAAATCGGCCATGTCAGTGGGTATCCCAGTTTGGGAAGAAACAGGCAGATCATCCCCTGTCCTCCCCCAAAGTACTAATGCCAGCAGTGTATGTTTGCTAGTCCCTGTACTACTGATGTGCCCGGAAGGGGGTTGGTAGCAGTTAAAGATATTTTCTTTTGAAAGTCAAGCGGAAAACTCTAAAGACCAGCCAGGCCGGTTTGAAAAGACCAAATGACTAGAGACTGATGGCTCTCATAGAAATGCAAAAGATAACTAATTCACAGACTTATCCAAAACCCCTTTTTGAAGTTGACGGTTTACAACCCTGCTTGCAGACTCTGCTGCCCAGCTCTTCCTGGAGACCATTTGTTCTTTAAAAGATCTGATTTTTCTGAACACCACCTTGTAAATTCCAAAGAGAATGTGTAACCGCTCAACACGACCCCCTCCCTTACCTAAACAAGGGTATAAGATCCCTCTTCTTCCATTCTGCGGGGCTCAACCTGGAAGGTGTAATAAAGTGCCACTTCCTATAATAGTCTCGTTGTCTTGATCTCTGTCTTCCTGCTACACTACAAGCTATGTCCTTGCACAAAAACTCACATGGGGCTTTCCTGTGTCCCGCTAATTCTTTTTTTTTAATTTGAGTTAGAGTCTCACTCTGTCACCCAGACTGGAGTGCAGTGACCACTCCCGGCCACTGCAGCCTCAACGTGCTGTTCTCTGG
>NW_007205795.1:0-706 GCF_000164805.1 Carlito syrichta | reverse complement strand
GAGTGGTGTATAAAGTCCCCAGTTACTATGGTGTTTGAGTCAATGTCTTTCTTTAGTTTTCCTAGAAGTTGCTTAATGAATGTTGGTGCGCCTATGTTGGGTGCATATATGTTTAGGATAGATATTTCTTGTTGATGGAGTGAACCTTTTATCATTATGTAGTGGCCCTCTGTATCTTTTTTAATTTTTGATAGCTTAAATGGTATTTTGTCTGAAATTAGGATCGCGACTCCTCCTTTCTTTTGTGTTCCATTCGCCTGAAAATTTGTTTCCCATTCTCTTACTTTGAGTCTGTGTATGTCCTTTCTAGTGAGATGGGTCTCTTGAAGGCAGTATATTGTTGCCTGGTGATTTTTTATCCATTTTGTCATTCTATGTCTTTTCAGTGGTGCGTTTAGTCCATTCACATTCAGACTAATTATTGAAATATGAGAGTTCGTCCCTATCATGGAGTTCTTATTGAGTTATTGTTCTTCTGCTTGGTTTTTTCTTTTTTCTTTTTCTTTTTTTTTTGTCTTTCTTTTGCTTTTCGGGTTGGTTCGTGTATATTTTATTCTTTTCCCTGTACTCTTGTGAAGAACGTTGTTCTTTTTTCTTGTTCTTCTGTGTCTAGTACTATCTTAAGTGTTTCACGTAGAGATGGTTCTGTGGCTACATAAGTTCTTAGGGATTGGATATCTGGGAAAGATTTAATCTCCCTCACTGA
>NW_007205794.1:0-1143 GCF_000164805.1 Carlito syrichta | reverse complement strand
TTCAGTTTTTAAAAACTGTGATTTGTCTTATGGACTCACTCTAAATAAAACATTTTCTTGTGTGTTACTTTCCAAACTGGAAATATTGTGTTTCTCTCCTTGAACACCCCTCCCTTCTCCCTCTCCAACTCTATTCCTGGATATGCTTCTAGCTTAGCCAAGGTTGGATTTGGCCAAAACCTTCATCTGTCCCAGCATTCAGGCAACAAGGGGACACGCTTTCCAGACAGAAGCACGTGCCAATGTTCTGGGGTCAAAGTGACTGGACTGTCCAGGGAAGGACAAGGATATAACTGTGGCTGGGACTGGTTGAATCACCTGCAGGGCATTGGGAGATCAGAAATGGGGCAGCCAAGGCAGGCTGTGGGGGTCATGGTCATGATTTGGGCTTTCAGTAAGAGATGATGGGACTCGCTGGGGCTGGTTCAGAGCAGTGGCCTGGCTCACTCACACATTCCAAGATGATTCTTGCTGCTGTATTAAGAGTGACTTCTAGGATTGTCCGCAGGTTTATCTGGAGGGTTCTGCGCCGTTCCTTGTTTGGGTCGTCTCGGTGCTCTTGGAAATTTTTGAGCGGAGGAATCATCTTTACCCAGTGAGATCTAGAAGAAAGTTGATAGTGATATGGAAGCGACTTCTAAACATCTTCTTTTCAGAAGAGTAGAGGCAGATTTGACCAAGGAACAACCATAAAGCAGCCACAATGCTTGTCAAAAATGGACGAGGAAG
The DNA here is from genome assembly GCF_000164805.1 of Carlito syrichta. Lineage (NCBI taxonomy): Eukaryota > Metazoa > Chordata > Mammalia > Primates > Tarsiidae > Carlito > Carlito syrichta. The sequence continues at coordinate 414 of NW_007205794.1, read as the reverse complement.
CACTTGCCCAGCCTGGCCCTGGCCACCTTCTGCAGACCTTGGAGACCTTGATTCATGGCGTGGACCAGAGACCCTGTTCTGAGCAAGAGGCGGGAGGCAGCAGCACGGCAGATGAGAATGCACATTCACAGAATGAATTCATGTTGCCTGATGGGCAAGCAAAGTCTTGAGAGACCACATGCTTTTATTTTCCATTCAACATTTTACTTTGTTTTGAGATAACTGCAGATTGATACGCAATTGAGTGAAATAATGCAGAGAGCCCGAATGCACAGTTTCTCTCGATGATGGCACCTTACAAAACCACAGGACAGCATCACAGCCAGATAGTGACATGGCCATAACCCAACAATCTCACTCACTTTCCCCATTTCGCATTTACATTCAGTGTTAGCCAATTGTATCGCCCGTATA
>NW_007205793.1:0-889 GCF_000164805.1 Carlito syrichta | reverse complement strand
AGCAAGATTGATGGAAACGTAACCACAATAGATTGATGGACCTCTAGCCAGAATGACCAAAAAAAAAAAGAAAGAAAATGTCCAAATAAACAAAATCAGAAATGCAAAAGATCAAGTCACAACAGACCCTGAAGAATTACAAAAGATTATCAGAGATTAGTATGGAAACAAACTTGAAAATCTAAATGAAATGTAGGACTTTCTGACATTGCACAGCTTCCCAATGTTGAAGCAAGAAGACATTGACACACTGAATAAACAAATAACAACCCAGGAAATTGACTTTGTCATAAGACAACTACCTACAAACAAAAGCCCTGGAACAGATGGTTTCCAAAACATACAAGTAGCTGATACCAATCCTATTGGAAGTATTTCAGACAATTGAGTAAGATAGAACTCTCCCCAAATCATTTTATGAAGTTAACATCATACTGATACCCAAACTGGGCAAATACCCAACAAAGAAAGAGAACTATAGGCCAATATTCCTGGTGAATATCTATGCAAAATTTCTTTAGAAGATTCTATTAAATTAGATCTAACAACATATCTCAAAAATCATTTGCCATGACCAAGTAGGCTTCATCCCCAGGATGCAAGGCTGGTTCAATATTTGCAGAACCATAAATGTAATTAAATAGAGCAACAAATGTAAAAACAAGAACCACATGTTAACTGGGCTCAGTGATTCAGCCTGTAATCCTGCACTTTGTTAGGCTGAGGTGAGTGGATTGCCTGAGCCCTCGGGTTCGAGACCTCCCTGGGCAACTTGGTGAAACCTCATCTCTACAATAATCAAAAAATTAGCCAGGCATTGTAGTGCATTCCTGTAGTTCCAGCTACTTGGAAAGGCTGAAGGTGGAAGGATCACCAGAGCCCAGCAGGT
>NW_007205792.1:0-1024 GCF_000164805.1 Carlito syrichta | reverse complement strand
TTTTATGAGGTTAACATCATACTGATACCCAAACTGGGCAAATACCCAACAAAGAAAGAGAACTATAGGCCAATATTCCTGGTGAATATCTATGCAAAATTTCTTTAGAAGATTCTATTAAATTAGATCTAACAACATATCTCAAAAATCATTTGCCATGACCAAGTAGGCTTCATCCCCAGGATGCAAGGCTGGTTCAATATTTGCAGAACCATAAATGTAATTAAATAGAGCAACAAATGTAAAAACAAGAACCACATGTTAACTGGGCTCAGTGATTCAGCCTGTAATCCTGCACTTTGTTAGGCTGAGGTGAGTGGATTGCCTGAGCCCTCGGGTTCGAGACCTCCCTGGGCAACTTGGTGAAACCTCATCTCTACAATAAATCAAAAAATTAGCCAGGCATTGTAGTGCATTCCTGTAGTTCCAGCTACTTGGAAGGCTGAGGTGGAAGGATCGCCAGAGCCCAGCAGGTCGAGGCTGTGGTAGTCAAGAGCAGCCACTTCACTCCAGTCTGGGTGACAGAGTGAGACTCTAACTCAAAAAAAAAGAAAAAAAAACCTACATGTTTATATCATTAGATGCAGAAAAAGCTTTTTATAAAATTCAGCATCCCCCATGATAAAAATCCTTGAACACCTAGACACAGATAGAACATACCTTAAAATATAGCCTTCTACGATATAAACCCACAACCAACATATTATTAAACAGACAGAAATTGGAAGTGTTTCCCCTGAAAACTGAAACAAGGCAAGACTGCACTCTCACCCATCCTGTTCAACATAGTGTTGGGAGTCCTAGTTAGAGCAATTAGTCCAGTGAAAGAAATCAGGGGTATCCAAATAGGAAAAGAGGAAGTTGTTACCTCTCTTTTCTAACAATATGATCCTCTACCTCAAAAATCCAAGAGAAACTTTTAAAAACCTCCTTGCACTGAAAAAGGACTAGCAGTCTCTGGGCACAAAATCAATGTGCAAAAGATACTTGTATTCATATACACCAACAACAAACAGGCAAAGAA
>NW_007205791.1:0-649 GCF_000164805.1 Carlito syrichta | reverse complement strand
TTTTAAGTGTTACTGAGCTTCTCACTAGCATTATAATTTTTCAAGAGTCTGATCATAATACTTGTGAACCTGGGACTGTAATGAGAGAGATAGAGACCACAAAGAGCCAGCTCCGATGCAAACACACAAGGGTCTTTATTCAGGCTCGAGTCTGGGCTCACGCCCGAAGCAGCAGCTTCAGGGACGAGAGCCCCGATTCATAATGGCAAGCAGTTTTTATGCACAATTACAGAGGGAGGGGAAAGAACTTCAAACCTGATTCTACATGATTGAGTAATTTCTCCTAATGGGTACGGGAACACTTGGTATTGGTGGGTGCTGCCCATGATTGACAGAAACCCACTTAATTGGCCGAGTGGAATGTTAGATAAGTTAGGTCCATACAGTCCCTGCGTATGAAGTAACCTGAGCCGGCAGGCAAAGGGTTACATTAGCCCTTTAAGTTTCCATCCCAAGGTATGCTTAGGAAAGCTTGTTTGCTTTACATAACATAACATGGTCATTATGGGACAACAAAAGCCAAACTTAACAAAGTTTTAAATATGAATGCTGCAAACCCATATAGTGAATGTGGGGTAGAAAATCATATACTAATTCTGGGAATTTATAAAATATCACAAGCTTATTATAGCAAGGTGGTTACTTTTAT
>NW_007205790.1:0-743 GCF_000164805.1 Carlito syrichta | reverse complement strand
CAATTACAGAGGGAGGGGAAAGAACTTCAACCTGATTCTACATGATTGAGTAATTTCTCCTAAGGGGTACGGGAACACTTGGTATTGGTGGGTGCTGCCCATGATTGACAGAAACCCACTTAATTGGCCGAGTGGAATGTTAGATAAGTTAGGTCCATACAGTCCCTGCGTATGAAGTAACCTGAGCCGGCAGGCAAAGGGTTACATTAGCCCTTTAAGTTTCCATCCCAAGGTATGCTTAGGAAAGCTTGTTTGCTTTACATAACATAACATGGTCATTATGGGACAACAAAAGCCAAACTTAACAAAGTTTTAAATATGAATGCTGCAAACCCATATAGTGAATGTGGGGTAGAAAATCATATACTAATTCTGGGAATTTATAAAATATCACAAGCTTATTATAGCAAGGTGGTTACTTTTATAAAAGTCTTTGTTCCCTGCAGGTTTACATAGCCACTGTGTGTAAATTATCACTGGAATAAATTATCACCGGTGATAGAGAGCAGCTGGTGCCTCTGAGTCTGCTGCCACCTTGTAGGAATGTCTGAAAGGGGCTTATCGCTTTATCATTTACATCCCGTTGTAAAAGCAGAGGTTAGTCTACTAATTTGGGGCTGACAATGCTTAACCCAAGAGTTCTAAATACAAACACTGCTTAAAACCCGACATATGCCTAATTCTACGGGGTCTGAGGTAGGATTGAAAGTACTAAGATTTCATAAAATACATGAGGTAGGAAT
>NW_007205789.1:0-940 GCF_000164805.1 Carlito syrichta | reverse complement strand
GTGTCACCAGGGCAAGGATCAGTGGGGAGTTTACGCGCCGGATTTTACATGTGGCCTTCCATTTTCCGTGATATTGAATTGTATTGTTAGCGGGCGGAGCTGAACATCTCCTGAGCTGTCTGAGTGGTGGTTAGGGATCCCTTTCTGCTGCTGCCCCACCAACTCCACTCCACTGCCTCGTTGTTTCCTCCAGCCCAATGGCGACACCACCCATGCCCCCCCACCTCTGCAAAGTGTGTTCTGGACACAGGGTCACTGGGTCATTGGACCCGAGAGGAACACAAAGCAACACCTGGAATTCACCACGTCGTCATCAGAAGCATCAGTGTGATGCAAAAATAAAAGACAAGATGAAGAACGATCACACCTGGGTGGACGCTGCCTTTCTGGTAGGTAGCTCCCCCAACCCAGCAACCACACTGTCTACAGGATCCACTGCTCTCCTGGCAGCTGCCTATGGCACCAGAGATGACAACTTCCTTCCCCAGCTACCACTTGCTCGCCATGCTCTTGCTCTTTCTAATTCTGTGGGAGTGTGTTCGTCCCTGACCCGTGTGTTTGTGTGTGTGTGTGTGTGTGTGCCCGCACATGCACGGAGGTGTGTAGCGACACTCTCCGTGAGCCCACACCAGGATTCCCCTGGAAACTTCTCCCAGGACTGTGCTCAATGGGCTTGGCAGTGAGTCTCCAGTGTGAAGCTCTTGGGGTCTCTTCCCTCCAGTCTCTGCTGCTCAGGAGACCTGGGTGTAGCAATTACCGTGCACTTCCCACTCCTCCACTCCTTGAATTTTTAAATAGCTCTGCGTACTGTCTTTGTGTATGTTTGGCACTTCTGAGTCAAACATTCTATGTGAGTTTGCATGGCGTGTCCGACAGGGATTTGGGGTAAGGGGGGTATTCATGTGGGACTAGGTGTCTGCCTGTCTGTTTGTCTCGTCTG
>NW_007205788.1:0-907 GCF_000164805.1 Carlito syrichta | reverse complement strand
CCCAGCAACCACACTGTCTACAGGATCCACTGCTCTCCTGGCAGTTGCCTATGGCACCAGAGATGACAACTTCCTTCCCCAGCTACCACTTGCTCGCCATGCTCTTGCTCTTTCTAATTCTGTGGGAGTGTGTTCGTCCCTGACCCGTGTGTTTGTGTGTGTGTGTGTGTGTGTGCCCGCACATGCACGGAGGTGTGTAGCGACACTCTCCGTGAGCCCACACCAGGATTCCCCTGGAAACTTCTCCCAGGACTGTGCTCAATGGGCTTGGCAGTGAGTCTCCAGTGTGAAGCTCTTGGGGTCTCTTCCCTCCAGTCTCTGCTGCTCAGGAGACCTGGGTGTAGCAATTACCGTGCACTTCCCACTCCTCCACTCCTCGAATTTTTAAATAGCTCTGCGTACTGTCTTTGTGTATGTTTGGCACTTCTGAGTCAAACATTCTATGTGAGTTTGCATGGCGTGTCCGACAGGGATTTGGGGTAAGGGGGGTATTCATGTGGGACTAGGTGTCTGCCTGTCTGTTTGTCTCGTCTTGTGTATGATGGATGCACACTGATATATGCCTGTTTTGGTGTGGATCTTATGCTGTTGTCTGCAGGCATTGTTCTCGGCTCAATGGTGGTGTGTACATTCCTCATACATGTGTGCAATTCCTACAGCATGTCTTTCGGGTGTGTTTGTGTGTGTGTGTGTGTGTTTGTGTGTGTGTGTCGGTGTGTGTGGGATGTTGTGACAGTGTCATTTGATTGCAGCGGGAAGATGAGAAGAGAGTACAGCTAGCTAGTATTGTTGGCTTCCTGGGTAGTGCTACTTCACTACTTTTACTTTTCTTAAACCTTTGAAGCTTCCGATTTTCATGGAAAAATGTCTCTAGAGTAATGCTGGGTGGCAGAAGGTTGTAAGCAGG
>NW_007205787.1:0-837 GCF_000164805.1 Carlito syrichta | reverse complement strand
AAAGAGGAGCCCTAGGTTGAAATTATGTCCTTTCTCAGTGTGGCTTTAGAGGCAGGAAGAGGTTGCACTGATGAACATAACCGAGCATTTCAGAGACTGTGAGTTACCTGGGGTGCCAGCTGCCGGGGCCTGTCATATCACAAGGTGTCACAGGTGGAGGTCTACAGGAGGACTCGATCACGTGGCATTTGGATATCCCATTTCTCATATTGAGGTGAGTCCTGCAAAGTTGTCAAATGCTGATATGTGACTCTTCCTCCCTGGAACCAGGGCTCTCACATGCTCCTGTGATCCATGCCTCTCAAGCGACCAACAACCACTCTGGGACTGGGGCTCATCATGTAGATCTGGACCTTTCTCAAATGCACGTGCAAGGGTTGATGTGGCTCGGAATGCCTCTCTTCACTCCTGAGATCAATGGTCTCTCCTTGTTCTCAGGGGTTTTTGTGTCCACAGCTGTTTTCATTTTATCTTGTGACTGGGGTTTCACCAACATCATGTAGTTTTCACATTTTCCTAAATTGAGTTGTTTTATTTTCTACTTCAGCATGGCTGCAACATCACAGGCATGTTCTGCATTCTCTTTAAAGGGCAGAATTTTAAAGTTTTGAAAGACAGCTTTCCTTGGTGAGTTCTGGAACTCATTTTCAGGCACTCATGCTTGCCGAATATCTGGGCACGCTCTTCATCATTCAAATACACAATTTTCCATGAAACTTGAAGATAAATGGCCTTAATAAATCCCATTATTCTGAAAAAAATAAAATAACAGGTTGGTGACACAGGGGCGGTGATAAATACCATTTTTAATTTTCAGTGTCACTATTATCTCTTTCC
>NW_007205786.1:0-785 GCF_000164805.1 Carlito syrichta | reverse complement strand
GTGATAAATACCATTTTAATTTTCAGTGTCACTATTATCTCTTTCCTCCTGTCTCCTGCAAGCCCTACCTGGAATGTTGTACATTGCAGGGGAGGCTGGACCTCCCAGGAGACTATCTCTGAGTTCAGGAAGTATGGAGTCAACTGTTGCCATTAATCACTGTCAGGAAGCAAAACATCCCAATCCGTGAAACCCCAAAAAGTCCAGCCTCAAACCAGCCTACAGTTCCTCTTTCTCCTCAGTGGAATGATCTGAAATCCTGAATTATTGCATCAATTTTCTCATTTATTTATTTTCTGAAGACTCAAGTCTTAAATTCAGGTGTTGATCAGACACAAGTTGAAAGGGACACATTAAGGATACAGGAATGATTTATAAGCTTCAAGGCTCTCAAAGAAGTTCTGGAAAATGCAGTTGGAAGACAGCTTATCAAACTTGAGTAAATGAGTTGTACTGTACAAAATCTGCCCATATAACTTTCTAGCTTGTATATATCTGGTACGGATGAACATAACCAAGCATTTCAGAGACTGTGAGTGACCTGAGATGTCATATCACAGGGTGCCACAGCTAGAAGTCCACAGGAGGCATAGCTCAGGTGGCATTTGGAGGTCCCATTTCTCGTGCTGAGGTGAGTCTCAGAATTCCATCTCTGAGAAGAAGGCAAGAGAACCCAGCACAATAGAGGTGCTAGAAAATGCTCTACTGGTACTTCACTGTCTTCATCTGCTTAAGTCTCTGTTTGGTGAAAGGAGGGGCCCTGTGTACTTGGGGTAGAAAACCTG
>NW_007205785.1:0-1096 GCF_000164805.1 Carlito syrichta | reverse complement strand
CCAGAGAAAAAGCCTGGGTTCATTGCTATGCCACCAAAATCACACTGGTTAGGCCTCTGTGTCCTTGAGGGCACTCCTTGATAAATCCTGCACTGCAGCCTGGTCACCATACTCAGTGTCTCCTGAAACTCATATTTTACTCACATTCTCTATCTATCAAAATCCAAGTCAACTTTCAAAGACTGGTTCAAGTCATTGTACTCTATCCTCATTGTCAGGATAAATCACTTCCTCCTTTGACTTCTCAAGTCTTAATCCCTTGTATCAGTAAGGATCTATTCAGGAGACAGAAACCATACCACCTATTTGGACAGAGAAAATTTAATATAAATAATTCTTGCCAGGCACAATGGCTTACACCTGTAATCCCAGAGTTTGGGGGCCAATGAGAGAGGAGTGCTTGAGCCCAGGAGTCTGAGACCAGCCTGAGCAACACAGCAAGACCTCAGGACTATAAAAATTATTATTATTAATAATAAAAATAAGCCGGGCTCGGTGGCTCAGCCTGTAATCCTGCGCCTTGGGAGGCTGAGGTGAGTGGATTGCCAGAGCCCGTGGGTTTGAGACCCGCCTGGGCAACTTGGCGAGATCTCATTTCTACAATAAATCAAAAAATCAGCCGGGCATGGTAGCACGTGCCTGTAGTTCCAGTTATTTAGAAGGCTGAGGCGGAAGGATCGCTGGTGCTCAGCACGTCGAGGCTGCAGTCACTCCAGTCTGGGTGACAGAGTGAGACTCCAACTCAAAAAAAAAAACAAAAAAAAATTAAAATAAAAAATTACTAAGCAGGTAATGTTTTGTGTTGAACTGTGTGCCTCTAAAATTCATCTGTAGAAGGCCTAATCTTCAATATCTCAGAATGTAATCTTACTTGGAAACAGGAGAAAGACCTCAAAAAAGCAAAACTGTCTTTTGCAGAGTGGGTTCCTTGTAGTACAAATGCCCCCCACTACGTAAGTGGCTTATGACTCATCAGCATCAGTGTGTCAGCTAGGGTACTGAAAGGTTGCGTTCAGCTTCAGTGAATTTTGTATGATTCTTTCAACACATTTGCCCATTTCATGATAGTGATTACAAGTGTGTCTGTCCACACCAT
>NW_007205784.1:0-708 GCF_000164805.1 Carlito syrichta | reverse complement strand
GTGCTTGAGCCCAGGAGTCTGAGACCAGCCTGAGCAACACAGCAAGACCTCAGGACTATAAAAATTATTATTATTAATAATAAAAATAAGCCGGGCTCGGTGGCTCAGCCTGTAATCCTGCGCCTTGGGAGGCTGAGGTGAGTGGATTGCCAGAGTCCGTGGGTTTGAGACCCGCCTGGGCAACTTGGCGAGATCTCATTTCTACAATAAATCAAAAAATCAGCCGGGCATGGTAGCACGTGCCTGTAGTTCCAGTTATTTAGAAGGCTGAGTTGGAAGGATCGCTGGTGCTCAGCACGTCGAGGCTGCAGTCACTCCAGTCTGGGTGACAGAGTGAGACTCCAACTCAAAAAAAAAAACAAAAAAAAATTAAAATAAAAAATTACTAAGCAGGTAATGTTTTGTGTTGAACTGTGTGCCTCTAAAATTCATCTGTAGAAGGCCTAATCTTCAATATCTCAGAATGTAATCTTACTTGGAAACAGGAGAAAGACCTCAAAAAAGCAAAACTGTCTTTTGGAGAGTGGGTTCCTTGTAGTACAAATGCCCCCCACTAGGTAAGTGGCTTACGAACTCATCAGCATCAGTGTGTCAGCTAGGGTACTGAGAGGTTGCGTTCAGCTTCAGTGAATTTTTGTTATGATTCTTTCAACACATTTGCCCATTTCATGATAGTGATTTACAAGTGTGTCTGTCCACACCATTGAA
>NW_007205783.1:0-1223 GCF_000164805.1 Carlito syrichta | reverse complement strand
CGTTCTTATGGTTTGAGGTTTTACATTTAGGTCTCTGATCCATTTGGAGTTAACCTTTGTGCATGGGGATAGATAGGGGTCCTGTTTCAATCTTCTGCATGTGGTCAGTCAATTTTTCCAGCACCATTTACTGAATAGGTTCTCCTCTCCCCATTGGTAGGTGGTGGGGGCTTTGTCGAAGATGAGTTGGTTGAGAAATTGAGGTTTTGCTTCTGGAATCTCAATTCTGTTCCATTGATCTATATGCCTGTTCCTGTACCAATACCAAGCTGTTTTGATGATTGTAGCTTTATAGTAAAGTTTGAAATCTGGTATTGTGATACCACCTGCTTTGTTTTTTTTGCTGAAGATTGTTCTGGCTATTCTGGGATGTTTGTGTTTCCATATGAATTCCTGTGTTGTTTTTTCTAGGTCTAAAAAGAATGTTGTTGGTAATTTAATGGGTATTGCATTGAATTTGTAGATTGCCTTAGGTAAGATGGACATCTTCACAATGTTGATTCTTCCGATCCATGAGCATGGGATATTTTTCCACTTGTTCATGTCGGCTTTGATTTCTTTGAGCAGTGTTTTGTAATTTTCATTGTAAAGGTCTTTCACGTCTCTGGTTAGGAAGATGCCAAGGTATTTCATTTTTTTTGTGGCTATTGTGAATGGAACTGTGTTTTTTATTTGGGTTTCTGTTTGTTTATTATTGGTGTAGAGAAATGCGATTGTCTTTTGTACATTTATTTTGTATCCTGAGACTTTGCCAAAGGCTTTTATCAATGTAAGGAGACCTTTGACAGATTCTCTTGGGTTTTCAAGGTACACCATCATGTCATCTGCATAGAGAGATAACTTGACTTCCTCTTTTCCTATTTGAATACCTCTGATTGCCTCCTCTTCTCTGATTGCTTTAGCCAGGACTTCCAATACTATGTTGAACAGGAGGGGAGAGAGTGGGCATCCTTGTCTAGTTCCAGTTTTCAGGGGAATTGGTTCCAATTTTTGTCCATTTAGGAGTATGCTGGCTGTGGGTTTCTCGTAGATGGCTTTTACTATTTTGAGGTATGTTCCCCGTATGCCTAGATGTTCAAGGGTTTTTATCAAGAAGGGGTGCTGGATTTTATCAAAAGCTTTTTCTGCATCTAGTGATATGATCATGTGGTTTTTGTTTTGACATCTGTTGATGTATTTAATTACATTTATGGTTTTACGAATATTGAACCAGCCTTGCATGA
>NW_007205782.1:0-864 GCF_000164805.1 Carlito syrichta | reverse complement strand
TTCATTTTTTTTGTGGCTATTGTGATGGAACTGTGTTTTTTATTTGGGTTTCTGTTTGTTTATTATTGGTGTAGAGAAATGCGATTGTCTTTTGTACATTTATTTTGTATCCTGAGACTTTGCCAAAGGCTTTTATCAATGTAAGGAGACCTTTGACAGATTCTCTTGGGTTTTCAAGGTACACCATCATATCATCTGCATAGAGAGATAACTTGACTTCCTCTTTTCCTATTTGAATACCTCTGATTGCCTCCTCTTCTCTGATTGCTTTAGCCAGGACTTCCAATACTATGTTGAACAGGAGGGGAGAGAGTGGGCATCCTTGTCTAGTTCCAGTTTTCAGGGGAATTGGTTCCAATTTTTGTCCATTTAGGAGTATGCTGGCTGTGGGTTTCTCGTAGATGGCTTTTACTATTTTGAGGTATGTTCCCCGTATGCCTAGATGTTCAAGGGTTTTTATCAAGAAGGGGTGCTGGATTTTATCAAAAGCTTTTTCTGCATCTAGTGATATGATCATGTGGTTTTTGTTTTGACATCTGTTGATGTATTTAATTACATTTATGGTTTTACGAATATTGAACCAGCCTTGCATGCCAGGAATGAAGCCTACTTGGTCATGATGGATGATTTTTGAGATGTATTGCTGAATCCGGTTTGCTAGGATCTTGTTGAGAATTTTAGCATCTATGTTCATCAAAGATATTGGCCTGTAGTTCTCTTTCTTTGTTGGATCTTTACCTGGCTTGGGTACCAATGTGATGTTGGCTTCATAAAATGATTTGGGGAGAGTTCCATCTTTTTCAATCGCCTGGAATACCTTCAGTAGGATTGGTATCAGCTCCTCCTTAAATGTCTTGTAGATTT
>NW_007205781.1:0-963 GCF_000164805.1 Carlito syrichta | reverse complement strand
ATTGGGACAATATCTTTTCCATAATAACAGAAACTAGGCTTTCTATGAAGTAACTGAATACACATGGTTTTTTTCCCAGCTCTCTCCAAAACATCTCATTAAGCACTACTTCAAAGAAAAAAATAAATTATGTTTTCGTCTGCTTAATATTAGTATTTCCAAATAGGAAAAAAAAAAACATTAGAATGAACATACTTTGAAAATATATTAATTACTTTAGACATAAAGAGTATCCTTGAAAATAAAAGCTGATGTGAACGTGATTCAAATTTAATATATTTAAAATGGAAAGGGAAAATATATTACACATGGATAGAATTATGGAAATGACGCGGGTAGAATTTTCTCCTAGGGATAAATTTAGCATGTTCTCTAAATCCATTTTTTTATAAAAGAAAAAGTGGAAATAATATTTTTATATTTCCTTAAACCGATGCAGAGTTTATTCTTAGACTAATAAGTTAAAGCAAGTATTTTTAAAGAATTGGCATATGTTGCTCTTTATGATTATGAACTGTCTCTGCTTAGTTTGGTAATCAAGCATGTTTATTTCTTGAGTCATTTGACAGTGCTCTCAAATGAATCACCTTAGTATAATTGCTTTCATTCTTAGACAGGTATTTTCATTAGATATGTGTTCATTTCTTAGACATGAATATTTATTTTCAGCAGGCAAAGTGAAAAAATATCAACATGAGATTAGTGTCAATAGACAAGTGGTGTTCTTAAAACAGACTTAGTAATATATCTTGAATACATTGTCATGTGCTTAAGCTTCAGTTTCTCATCGATGCAGTTGAGGGAAAGATATATTGTTGGGAGCCAACATCTGTAACCACACAGCTGAGGCCTATGAAGGCCTATTCAGAAGGTCGCCTCTGAGACAAGGATATAACATCAAGTGTGTGCATATGAATAGTAACCAGTGTATTATAAGACAACAGAATTTTCAATATTAGGAAG
>NW_007205780.1:0-813 GCF_000164805.1 Carlito syrichta | reverse complement strand
TTGTAATGAAAAAAGTTAAAATAGTGTGGATAAAACCAAAATATGCTTTGTTTCATATGATGGAGAAAAAGTGTTATTTAAAAGGAAAATAAAGTATTATTTTTAATGAAATAAGAAGAGGTATTAATGCTACTGAGCTCTTGCTATTTTTCAATAGCTTCTACATACATTTTCTCTTCAGGTGACCTCCTGCATGCTGTCTAGAGAATCACTACCATTGTTATAAATAATCTCTGCTGCTATGGATTCTGGAGCATACTATGTAGAGTAGCCAATGTAAGAAGAAATTCACAAATCAGTGCATATAATTCAGTGCATATTGGTTGAAAATCCCTAATTCAAAATTCTTGGGACCAGAGTGTTTCAGATTTCAGACTGTTTTTTTCAGATATTGAAGTAGTTATATTATACTTATTGAGTTTACCTAATCCAAAAATCCAAAATCTGAAATTGTTCCAATGAGCATTTTCTTTGAGCATGACCTTTGAGTGACATGTTGGTACTCAAAAAGTTCAGATTTTGTAGCATTTCAGATTTTGAGTTAGGGGTGCTCAATCTGTATTTCCTTGTGGTCACTGACTTGAGGTTCATATTTGAACAATAACTTCAGATGTACAGTCACATAATTTATCTTTGCACTAAGATTACCTCCATTCTCTACTACCATGTAATCTACATTTAAGTCAGACCTTAAACATACCTTTTTAATGTATTGTCAGTTTTTATAGATAAAAAAATTATACAGAAAAATTAATCAACTCAGTAATTATCTGCTTAAAGATGAAGAAAGTAATATATGTTCACAGTAACTTT
>NW_007205779.1:0-870 GCF_000164805.1 Carlito syrichta | reverse complement strand
GGATAAAACCAAAATATGCTTTGTTTTCATATGATGGAGGAAAAAGTGTATTTAAAGGGAAAATAAAGTATTATTTTTAATGAAATAAGAAGAGGTATAATGCTATTGAGCTCTTGCTATTTTTCAATAGCTTCTACATACATTTTCTCTTCAGGTGACCTCCTGCATGCTGTCTAGAGAATCACTACCATTGTTATAAATAATCTCTGCTGCTATGGATTCTGGAGCATACTATGTAGAGTAGCCAATGTAAGAAGAAATTCACAAATCAGTGCATATAATTCAGTGCATATTGGTTGAAAATCCCTAATTCAAAATTCTTGGGACCAGAGTGTTTCAGATTTCAGACTGTTTTTTTCAGATATTGAAGTAGTTATATTATACTTATTGAGTTTACCTAATCCAAAAATCCAAAATCTGAAATTGTTCCAATGAGCATTTTCTTTGAGCATGACCTTTGAGTGACATGTTGGTACTCAAAAAGTTCAGATTTTGTAGCATTTCAGATTTTGAGTTAGGGGTGCTCAATCTGTATTTCCTTGTGGTCACTGACTTGAGGTTCATATTTGAACAATAACTTCAGATGTACAGTCACATAATTTATCTTTGCACTAAGATTACCTCCATTCTCTACTACCATGTAATCTACATTTAAGTCAGACCTTAAACATACCTTTTTAATGTATTGTCAGTTTTTATAGATAAAAAAATTATACAGAAAAATTAATCAACTCAGTAATTATCTGCTTAAAGATGAAGAAAGTAATATATGTTCACAGTAACTTTTAGAAGCCTTGGCAAGATTCAGGTGGTATTAGGGAATGGTAGTCATTCAAATGGTATTAAGGTAATAACACAAGAGACGTAAGG
>NW_007205778.1:0-886 GCF_000164805.1 Carlito syrichta | reverse complement strand
ATTTTTAGATGTCTAATCTGTGCATAGCACACACGTTTTTGAAGGAAAATGTTCAGATAACAGTTTACATAAATTAATCTGATTACTACTTAGATAAATAAAATGATTAGATGAGTATTTAGAAAATCAAGCATGTGATTTTTAAGTTTGCCAACCTCACAAATTCACAATACATTCTATGCTTTACATTTGTGTATTCCATGGGGGAAAGTTAGAGAAAGAGAAACCAGAGTGTCATGGTGCATTGTTTCTGGTGTCCTGATGGTTTAGTCACTTTGTGGCTCTTGACCTTACTGAGAGGATATTTTTTCACTAAACCTCCATCTTCCCATCTGAAAAATGCAGGTGATGCCTGTTGAGGTTGTCAGGAGGTGAAATGGAATTATAGTACCATGTTTGTCAAGTGATGGGCAGTCAACAAATGTTAATGCCCTCCATCAAAGGGCTGGGCTTTGTGAAGGCATGAGGTACCCACTAAGCATAATTGGTCCCATTTGACTGTTCCTTCCTTGTCAACATTGGCCCCTCAGGAGCAGTAACCACAAAGCTGACTTTCCCTTTGAACAGGAGTCAAAGATGAGAGTGTGTCCTTTCTTTGTCATGCTTGGAACTCAGGTACAAATTCATGGCTGATCTCTGCCACCTGGAGAGTTTTAGTCTGAAATCTTAGATGAGTCTGTGGCACCAAAGGGACAAGTCACCTGTAAGATCTTAATCTAGTCTGTTCTCTCCACAAAGAGAAAGCTGAAACAATGCAGCCAAAGTGCAAAGTCCAAGACCCTCTGCGTTTCAGAACTTGGGCTTTTCTCACCTATAAACCAGTGACTCTCTCATATCTGCTTGCTTTCATTCCTATGTAGCTTCAAGGGCTTTTATCTGGTGTTTC
>NW_007205777.1:0-1392 GCF_000164805.1 Carlito syrichta | reverse complement strand
ACATTCTAACCAGAGAAAGATTATTTTTCCCTGAAATATTTAATGCACAGAAAAATATTAGCACTACATCGCATTCTGTGTATTCAAAACTGTCCCCATAAAAAGCACCAATAATTTCCATATGTAAAATAATTCATTATATAGAATTGCTGTGACTTCTGTGTACCTAGTGGGAACCGCTGGCTGTCTACATGCATCCAGTCCCTCCTTCCAATGTATTTCCTCGACTGACTTAGCAAATCAGTGTGTCCCACTCCCCTGGGTCCAGTGACTGGTTGAGAAACTCATGGTCTAATCATCAGAGTTAGGCCTGCTGGGACCATAGGACCACTGTGGGGATAAGTCAGCTTTCAGACGGATCATCTGATACCCATCCCATCTCCCATCTCTCCCAATTAAAGAAAGAAAAGGGGGCAGCCCCCTCGGGTCCCCTACTGCTATGGGAGGTTTTCTGTGCTCTCAATAAATCCTGCTTTCTTTAAAAAAAAAAGAAAAGGACAAGGTAACCACTGGGAGAGGGAGGAGGATGGCGGAATAGAGAGGAAAGGATGTGGAAGGAAGAGGCTTGGAAGGAAAAGGTTCATCAAAATGACCTGGGAGGTTTTGCAAATCACCTGTTCATCCCTCACCCTTAAATTGTTGAGATGTCACAACACAAGGAGCAGCTGAAACTCACTGCTATGTATGCTAACACAGATGCTAGAATATTCTTTCTGATGTGAGCATACTAGAGTTCCTGGAGTTCCCATCAAGGAACTCTCTTCCACCTTTAGCATCCAGAACTTATCTCAATGACCGTCAGCATTCCCCATCTTGGTTTTCTCCCCTGCCCCTCCTTCCTGCTACAATGCCAACCCGACGGGGCCCCACCACCCTCTACTAGAGCAAGTCTGCACCTGGGCTGCACATTAAAGTCACAAAAAGAGGTTTCACAACAGATGCCTGGTTCCCATTCCCGGAAGCTGATTTAGTTATCCTAGGACATGGTCAGGCACCCAGATTTTTTAAAGCACTGGGAGACTGTAACAGACAACCTGGACTGAGAGCCATCACACGACTGAAAAGTAGTTACAGGTGATTTCGGCCTCATCCAAGTCAGTGAATGTTTCTCATCTGTCTCTACTTTCAGCTGCAGTGGTGGGTAGAAGTCACCATACAGGAGCAGTAATTTTTCTTTTCTCACAAATAATTCCATAATCTTGGCAAAAGGGAAAAGGAGCAGAAAAATCTGTGTGCAGGTAAGAGCTCTTAGAATACAAAAGTGAGTTACGATAACTAAGATGTGAAAATTTTACAGGAAAAGAAAAACTGGAGGAGAAAGTATGTGTTAGGGAAATACTGATAGGAAAAGAATTAAGAGAAATCACGGTATGCGAAATTGGCTGCCATACA
>NW_007205776.1:0-633 GCF_000164805.1 Carlito syrichta | reverse complement strand
AAACTTTGAAGCACATCAAGAACTCTTTCTTTCACTTGGTTATAAAGTTTACTTGATATTGCTTAAGTAATAAATGATATAAGTATATCCCACTCCTTATTTGATTTAGAATTATGTAGTTTAGTGTTTAGACATAAGGGTTTTTAAAAGCACAAGTTTATAGTAAGTTCATTATGAATTCATTATAAGTTCTATCACTTACATAGGAGTTATGCAGGTGATTTATAACACTGTTTTCACTGACTTAGGATAAAGATTATCTTTAAGTTTTTTACTTAATTCAATAGTTAAAACTCTAAGTTAACATTTATAAAGTGGGTTTTCACTGAACTCATAATATACTAATCAGACACTTTTATGATAACTTAGCTAAAGACAGAAAGCAACCTTGGGGGCCTGGGAAACATTACTAAAAGCTCCTTTTGAGTTTTCTTTAGAAACAAGCATGGCAGGATAAGAGAAAAGTAACGGAGACACCTGGACAAGAAAGGCGATTACAAGCTCTGAAGGTCATAAAGCCCCAGAAGGAAAACTACTACTAAAGTTTCTGGAGACACTTCAAGGACTGTAATTCGGGACTTTGGACTAAAACTATCATCTTTGGCCTTATGAATAAGACTCATTGTCTGAATG
>NW_007205775.1:0-1375 GCF_000164805.1 Carlito syrichta | reverse complement strand
TGATCTATTTTTCTGGAGACTATAAGAAAGTAAGAGACTCTTTTACTTGGTATTTGTTTAGTAGGCAAATCTCTATTAAAGCAAATAAATTTAATTACTCTTAAAAATAACACCAATATCTTGTCTGCTTCACAATTTTTATTCAAAAACTAAAATCATCTTTCCATCCACTGCCTAGATATTTATATAAGTATTCTTGAAGTGTTTTTGAGATTTCCAGATCTAAGTTTTATGGCATACATAGAAATAAACAAGGGCAGTATTATTCATAGAAACTATTCATCAAATAATTAAAACAGTATGAAAACATAATAATTAGATAAATCAATTCTTTACAATTGAGACTAGCAGTATAAAATTGTTGCAGTGGGAATATTATAAAATTTTTCAACTATGTTTTCCTTTCCTCAAAAAACATGATTTTGCATCATAGTTTCACTGACATGTTATTGAAACTTTGGGAAAAACTTTAAAGAAGGAGAAAACAAATTTTTCAAAGCTGGGTATTAGGAGAATAGACCTGCCAAAGAGATTAATCCTTTAATTAATTAATTAATTTATATTAATTAGTTTATTTATTATAAAGATGTGGGGTATAATTCAGGGCTAGGTATACAAACATTGGTCATGCAGGTACCCTTTTTGATGAGGCATGCCCCTCCCTCCCCCAACTGCCAGTCCCACTCCCCTTCCCCTGACAGTTTTCTGCTACTGCCCAATTGCCTTCCCACAGCATTATAATTGTTCAAGGTCACCTTATGAGTGAGAACATAAGGAACTCAGTTCTTTGTTTCTGTGGTAAATCACTGAGTATGATCAACTCCAAATCCATCCAATTTGCTGTAAGTTTTATATATTTGTTCTTCTTTATGACTGCATAATATTCCATTGTGTATATGTACCATTAAAAAAAAAATCTAGTCCGCTTTGATGGGCAACAAGATTGGTTCCATGTTTTTGCTATTGTGAATAGAGCTGCAGCAAACATACCTGTGTAGGTATCTTTTTTGTAGAATGATTTGGGTTCCTCCAGGTATATTCCCACTATGGGTCATATGGAAGGTCAACTTTCAGTTCCTTCAGAAATTGCCACACTGTATTCCAAAGAGGTTGTATTAGTCTGCATTCCCACCAGCAGCGTAGAAGTGTTGCTTTTTCTCCACATTCTCACCAGCATCTATTGTTGTTTGTTTTATTAATGATGGACATTCTTACAGGGGTTAGGTGGTATCTCAATGTGGTTTTGATTTGTATTTCTCTAATGATGAGTGAGGCTGAGCACTTTTTCATGTGTCTGTTGGTCACCCCCATATCTTCTTTTGAGATGTGTCTATTCGTGTGTTTTGCCCACTTTTTAAAGGGGCTGTTTGTTTAT
>NW_007205774.1:0-908 GCF_000164805.1 Carlito syrichta | reverse complement strand
CCCCCAACTGCCAGTCCCACTCCCCTTCCTTGACAGTTTTCTGCTACTGCCAATTGCCTTCCCACAGCATTATAATTGTTCAAGGTCACCTTATGAGTGAGAACATATGGAACTCAGTTCTTTGTTTCTGTGGTAAATCACTGAGTATGATCAAATCCAAATCCATCCAATTTGCTGTAAGTTTTATATATTTGTTCTTCTTTATGACTGCATAATATTCCATTGTGTATATGTACCATTAAAAAAAAAATCTAGTCCGCTTTGATGGGCAACAAGGTTGGTTCCATGTTTTTGCTATTGTGAATAGAGCTGCAGCAAACATACCTGTGTAGGTATCTTTTTTGTAGAATGATTTGGGTTCCTCCAGGTATATTCCCACTATGGGTCATATGGAAGGTCAACTTTCAGTTCCTTCAGAAATTGCCACACTGTATTCCAAAGAGGTTGTATTAGTCTGCATTCCCACCAGCAGCGTAGAAGTGTTGCTTTTTCTCCACATTCTCACCAGCATCTATTGTTGTTTGTTTTATTAATGATGGACATTCTTACAGGGGTTAGGTGGTATCTCAATGTGGTTTTGATTTGTATTTCTCTAATGATGAGTGAGGCTGAGCACTTTTTCATGTGTCTGTTGGTCACCCCCATATCTTCTTTTGAGATGTGTCTATTCGTGTGTTTTGCCCACTTTTTAAAGGGGCTGTTTGTTTTTTTCCTTTCTGCGCATTTGAGTTCCTTGTAGATCCTAGATGTTAGGCCTCTGTCAGATATATTTTAGCAGATATTTTTTCCCGTTCTGTGGGCTGTCTTCCCTGATCTCTTAATGGTTTCTTTTGCTTTGCAGAAGCTCATTAGTTTGATGAGGTCCCACTTGTCTATCTTATTTCTTGAGGTATTGGCCTTTAGGGTTC
>NW_007205773.1:0-749 GCF_000164805.1 Carlito syrichta | reverse complement strand
CCGGTTAGAGAGAAAAATACATCGGTTAAAGGGGAGACGAGAGGAGATGGTATTCAAAGAGAAACCAGCACCCGTCTGTTTCTGTGGGCCCATTTTACACCCCTCGCCGGGATCTGGTGGTCACGTAGCACGCAGAGCCTAGAGAAAGCAGAGGTTGGTGGTCACGTGGCCTCGAAGAAGCGGTCCGGGGATGATGATGATGATGATATGGCCTTGAGATGCAATTCTTGAGAAAACAAGTGTCAGCCCTCAAACTGCTAGTCACGAGATGTCGTTGAGCACAGAACCCGAGGATGCGACCTTGAGAAAGCAGATATAGGCAGCAAAAGCGGCAAGTGACGGGGTGCTGTCGAGGGAGAGCGGTCAGCTTCACGGGACACCGGAGGCTGACATCCCGTCCGCGAGGTTCACGTAGTGAATTATTGTAACAGGGGCCCTCCCACCTCTTCCCCCGGGGAAGCCTGTCACTCACCTTAGGGGACACCCGGAGGTCGCCTCCATCGGCTGCCTGGCGATGTCTCGGTGTCTCACATCAAGGCTCAGGTGGAATCTGCCGCATGTATTTCCATCCCGGGCGCCCACATCGCGGGACTCTGTGAAGCAGCCCTGAAGCGCAAGCTGGACTTCAAGTCTGTGACTCACCCTCCCTCAGCTGATTTGGGGATAGGGCCGGTGATGAAACACGCACTCACAAGCACACATCACCTTCTCACACACGCGCATATCCCCAGAACAATGAATTTTGTAGT
>NW_007205772.1:0-849 GCF_000164805.1 Carlito syrichta | reverse complement strand
AAGACGAATCCACTGATGCCTGAGTTCATGGACATGGTTTCAGTTGTTAGTTCCCAAGGTGCTCATCAGAATCAGTTGTTCAATTTGTCCTCCGTGCTCTTCGTAACTGAAAACAGCGGCTCACGAAGGGATGTGCCGTCAGAAAGCGATGTCAGGAATAAGCCGTGGTGGTGAACTTCAAAAGTGGAATGACGCACGGGGTCACAAAGAAAATAAAAGATAAAAACACATGACATTGAAAGATGTTGTGTGGATACATGACTAGCTGTCTCAGGCCGCTTATGGCCTGCCAGCCATGGGTTGGACATGTCTGCATTAGACTGAGCTCATTCTAGTTGGACTGGGTCCCTGTACCCCAATCTGAAGCCTCTGGGCCTAACAAGGTGGTTGTGGAACCTGTACCTTGATCTTCCCCTGTTCATGAAATCCTGCCCGGTAACCCTGTGTCTGCATCGCCACTCTCCCGGAGCCCGTCAGAGTAAGTGAAGGCAGCAGGGATGGAGGCAGGAGTCCACAGAAGGCTCCAGCTCTTCAAGGGCTTCTGCTGAGAGATTCGGCAAGCCTGGAGCCCGGACATCAGGCTTGTCCCAGTAGAAAGGAGTGTCACTCTTTCTACATGCGGGTGATGGATCATCTGTCTGGAGAATTGTGGCCAAGTAGGCAGCACAGCACCAGCCAGGATGGGCCCCCTTCCTCTCTGGTGTTGCCCTGGAATCTTTGGGTTTGGGGGTTGTTTGGTCTCACTCCCCTCACAGCATGCCCGCATGTCTCTTGAGTAGTAGGGGTTGTATTAACCAGCAGCTCTGTGCTGTGTGACCTGGGGCCAGCCTGTCGACCTCTCTGGGTCTC
>NW_007205771.1:0-768 GCF_000164805.1 Carlito syrichta | reverse complement strand
TGCTTATCTGCCCGGGACCTTCTATGGATTCTGCTTGGATAATCCCATGGGACAACCCGAGGCTGCCACTCAGGGACATAAGCCTGCTGGCCCAGGCTTTCAGAAAATAGCTCTCCCTGCTACAGTGGAGACAGGTCACTTATTGTCTCTCACACCCAGGAGCAGCAATTCTTGTTTGGTTCTCAAAAGGTGCTCTTCAGAAATATTTGCTTGAATTTTACTCCTCGAGGGGTTCATGATTGAAAACAGCTGCTCATAAATGTATGTGCTGCCCCAAAGTGATGCCATAGATAAGCCATCCTTGTGAACTTCAAAATGGAACTATGCATGGGGTCATGAAGAAAATAAACACTAAAAAACACATAATGTTTAAAGAGTTTCTGGAGCTGCACGACTAGCTGTCCTGGGTTGCATGAGGCCTGCAGGCTGTGAGTTGTATATGCTTGGTCTAAAGTGGCTCTGTTATCTTTAAACAATGGGATTCCTACTCCAGCAAGGGAAGCAGGGCCCTAAAGAGCCCCCTGAGGTGACTCCCTCTCCACGTTGCCTCATTTCACACCTTGACTCTGTTCCGAGTCCCTCAGAAATGACCTTGCCCCAAGGCAAGGACACTAATTTTGACTTTCAATCCATGAAAAACTCCGGGAAAATTTTTCTTTTTATATTTAAAAGAAAAATAAAATGAGAGAAGACTAAGAAGTCAAGAAAGTATATAGAGAGATGAAAAGAATATGAGGAAATTCTTGAGAGTTTCAGGGATGATCTGGT
>NW_007205770.1:0-818 GCF_000164805.1 Carlito syrichta | reverse complement strand
TCCCATGGGACAACCCGAGGCTGCCACTCAGGGACATAAGCTGCTGGCCCAGGCTTCAGAAAATAGCTCTCCTGCTACAGTGGAGACAGGTCACTTATTGTCTCTCACACCCAGGAGCAGCAATTCTTGTTTGGTTCTCAAAAGGTGCTCTTCAGAAATATTTGCTTGAATTTTACTCCTCGAGGGGTTCATGATTGAAAACAGCTGCTCATAAATGTATGTGCTGCCCCAAAGTGATGCCATAGATAAGCCATCCTTGTGAACTTCAAAATGGAACTATGCATGGGGTCATGAAGAAAATAAACACTAAAAAACACATAATGTTTAAAGAGTTTCTGGAGCTGCACGACTAACTGTCCTGGGTTGCATGAGGCCTGCAGGCTGTGAGTTGTATATGCTTGGTCTAAAGTGGCTCTGTTATCTTTAAACAATGGGATTCCTACTCCAGCAAGGGAAGCAGGGCCCTAAAGAGCCCCCTGAGGTGACTCCCTCTCACGTTGCCTCATTTCACACCTTGACTCTGTTCCTAGTCCCTCAGAAATGACCTTGCCCCAAGGCAAGGACACTAATTTTGACTTTCAATCCATGAAAAACTCCGGGAAAATTTTTCTTTTTATATTTAAAAGAAAAATAAAATGAGAGAAGACTAAGAAGTCAAGAAAGTATATAGAGAGATGAAAAGAATATGAGGAAATTCTTGAGAGTTTCAGGGATGATCTGGTCTCTCATCATACCATCATTATCAATTATTATTATAGTAGTTATTATTATTATTTTGAGTCGGGATCTCATTCTGTTACCCAGGCTGGAGTGCAGGG
>NW_007205769.1:0-3651 GCF_000164805.1 Carlito syrichta | reverse complement strand
TACGTTCCCGGTCTCAGAGTTTTCTGTTAGAGCCAACTGGAGCTTTTCTTGGTAGTTTGTGACAAATGGAAAAGGAGGGAGGGAATGGGCCAACAGCTCTCAAGCACATCCTAGCAGTCTCAGGATCTACGGCCCTTCCTGATCCTGATGCTCAGTGGGCCTCCGTGGCTGGCCCCAACATCTCCCCCTTTTTTTATTTTTAGCACGAAATCATGAAATTCCATACTGAGTTGAGATATACTTTTTTTTAACACTCTAAAAATGATTGGAAGTAGGCACAGCAATAAAAGAATCACTGCTCCACAATTTCCCACATTAATGAATATAGACATTAACAATTTTTGATCAATGAGTGAAAATTGTTAAATCTAGAACTGGCCAATTTAGTAGGCTGGGATTGCTTTTCAGCAATTGTCATGTCTTGAACTTTTTTATGTAATTTAGTAAGGTCCATGCTCAAGTCTGAATTATTCCAAATTTCAAGAATATAAGTTTTAATTTTGTCAATGTGTGGACAGATGTATTTACCTCTAAAGGAGTGAGGCATTTACCTCAGAGTTTAAACATTTAAACTCAGAGTAACATCGAAGAGCCAACTCAATTTTTAAAGTCACAAGTTTTTGTCCTACAGTTAGAACCGCTTTTTCCAAAGCATTAACTTTGCTCTCTAGCTTGTGATCAATAATCTCTTGGAGCCAGGCTCGGTGGCTCAGCCTGTAATTCCATGCCTTTGGGAGGCTGAGGTGAGAGGATTGCCTGATCCCGTGGGTTCAAGACCCACCTAGGCAGCGAGACCTCATCTCAACAATAAATCAAAAAAATTAGCCAGGCATGGTAGCGCGCGCCTCTAATTCCAGCTACTTGGAAGGCTGAGGCGGAAGGATCACCAGAGCCCAGCAGTGAGGGCTGCGGTGGCCAGGAACGGCCACTGCGCTCTAGTCTGGGCAACAGAGTGAGACTCCAACTCAAAAACAAAACAAACAAACAAACAAAAATAATCTCTTGGGTACCTAAGGCTATAGAAACATTCTTAGATAACTGATTAGAGAAGGTAGCTGTGTGAACTTTCTAAGCTAAAGCCACAGCTGAAACAGTTATCAAAGTATCAATAGCTATTAGGGTTGTAATTCCCAAGACTACAGCAGGCAAAAACCTTTTTTGCCTTTTTTTCAGAAGAGAACTGACTTTATACAACGTTTGTAAACCATATTCATCATACCAGCAATATGACAGTTGTACTGGAAATATTAAATAGGGAGGTTGTTTTAAGATTACAAATCCCTTATAAAAGGCATCAGTTAAACAATAGTTAAAAGACATTCCACACAAGGCACCTTATAAACATTATTGTGATAGTCAATTGTGACAGTTTGATATTTATTTCATACAAGAAAAACATAAAGGAATTGTAAGCAGGCTCTTATTTTATAGGTATGAAATAACAATCTGTTTATTTCTGATAGCAGTTGTTATAGTTTTTTACTAGGTATAAATAGCCTTTTATAGATTCATAAACACATCCTCTCCACTCTGGATACCCAGTGTCTCATTGGATGGGTAACCAGTCTTTCTTGGTATTGTTAAGAGATCAGATGGGTATGTTAGATGAGGGCGGAGTTTTTGTGACACGATGGAGGAGGTTATCGTTTCTCCTGCTTTTTCAACCATATATTCCATTTGTTCTCATGCTGGTAGTCGTGAAATGTGAGCACTGAAGACATTACGTCTGGTAGTTTGTTGTCTTGTACAGGACAGCTCAAAGTTATTATCTCCTTGGGTAAATCATACTGAAGTGGCTCAGCAAGCAGTGGGTGTTTCTGAAGCAATGAGAAGGTTTCTCCTCCTGGTGACTAGCAGACATGTTGTTATGTCTAGTGTGTTTTTGAATCGGTAGTATCCTTGCCACTCATTTTGGTCACCAGGTGAATGCAGGCATGTCAGATAAATCGATCAGGAATCCAAATAGGAATAGATTTGTTTGTCAATATATGCAAGCATATTCCCTTCCACTGGTTAGCAATATGTCAGGCCCTCTCCATTGGCCTGTAAGGAGATCCTGCCATTTTACCATAGGTTTAACTTTTCCTTCTGGGTTCCAGTGTCTAGTCATAGCTGAGTTGCTCAAAGAATTTAAATTTAAATGATTTATAACTAATAAAGCATGATTTAAAATATGGTGAGGAGAGTTATGCTTAAACTGCCCCTCTATTAATTTATTTATTTGATTTTTAAAAGTTTGTTGGTCTCTTTCAGCTATGACTTGACTTTGTGGATTGTAAGGAATTCCTGTGGAATGAGAAATATTAAATTGGGAGCAAAACTGTTGGAAAGATTTAGATATATATGCAGGACCATTATCAGTTTTCAGTTATTTTGGTATACCTAGCTGTGAGAAACAAAGGAATACATGTTGTATCACGTCCTTGTAGGTTTTTCCAGTTTTTGTTGAAGTTAAAATAACATGAGAAAATGTATCTGCAGTAACATGTAAATAAGAAAATTTCCCAAAGCTGGGAAAGTGAGTTATATCCATTTTTCATAGCACATTTGGTTTTAGTCCTCTGGGGAGGATTTTGCTTTATAAATTGTAATAGTGGATTTTTGGGTAAATAAAACAAAACTTGTCCCCTATAATCAGTTAGGGCTATCTGTCATTCGTCACTTGTTTGAAACAAAGTCTGAAATTGAAATTTATTATAAGGAAAAATTATATTGTGTATATTATGTCTAAATAGTTTACGCTTTTTTGTCTTCCCTTGGTTATAAATAAAGCTATTAAATAGGGATAGGAAGCCAGTTTTTTAGAGGTTACTGGTAAATGGAGTTGTTTCATTGGTTTTATTGCAACAGACATTCTGTGGGAGTATGGAGAGTGACCAGAATAATTAAGTCCCAAGATAGGCGGTAATCAATTTTCTTAACTTTTTGAGACTCAATAGCCTTTTCCATAAGGGACAAGGCTCCTTTGGCCTCTGATATGAGAATTCTCTTAGAATTGGGAGAAGAATTTCCCTGTAAAATATTGAATTTAGGTTTTAAATCTGATGTGGTAATATGTAAGTAAGGTCTAATCCAATTAATATCTCCTGACAGTTTTAGGAAAGCATTTAATGTTACCAAGTGATCTTTTCATAACTGTAAAAGTTGATAACTCACTGTTTGTGTGTTTAACACATGGCCAAGATATGTGAAAGGAGGATTGGTTTGAATTTTTTCAGGAGAAATTTGTTTTTTTTTTGAGTCTCACTCTGTTGCCCAGACTGGAGTGCAGTGGCCGTTCCCGGCCATCGCAGCCTCAACCCACTGGGCTCTGGTGATCCTTCTGCCTCAGCCTTCTGAGGAGCCAGAATTACAGGCACGTGCTACCATGCCCGGCTGATTTTTGATTTATTGTAGAGATGAGGTCTCGCTGCCCAGGTGGGTCCTGGACCTGTGGGCTCAGACAATCCACTCACTTCAGCCTCCCAAAGGGATGGGATTACAGGCTGAGCCACTGAGCCCAACCCAGGAGAAATTTTTAAACTGCAATCATTGAGAGCAGTCACAGTTTTATTAAGAATTTCATGTAAAAAGGGCATGATTCTTGTGAGCCAGCAAAGTGTCATCTATATATGGATTAAGTAGAGATTAGGATATTGGCTTCTAATACCT
>NW_007205768.1:0-1155 GCF_000164805.1 Carlito syrichta | reverse complement strand
CTAGAATTGTTGCTGAAATTAAAGCAGCAGGAGATAGCATCAGAGGGATATTGATGCCCTCTTAAATTTCTGGATTTCTGCCCAATAGGTGTTGCTTTTTCCCCCTGACAATAAATTTAGGAAACTCTGCAGATTATTGCTTCTACAGCAATGCAGTAACTATTAGAATCACATTAAGCTATCAGCAGCTTACTGCCAGGGTAATTTATTTTTTGGGTTTTCTTCCTACTCTTCCATATCTTGAGGAATTTCCAAGTTATAAACTCTAAGCACCAATGCACTGTGAAACTCATCGTAACAAATCTGCTAAACTCAGATGCTTGCTGGACCATCAAGATTTTCTGAATTACTTTCAAATTGCCGAATATCAACCAATGACCATTTCTAGACTATCCAATGCCAAGTATTTTGTACTTACATTATTAGAAATAAAAATGGAAACACTTGAAAGTACGTAATAATGTGTCTTTCTTAAATTGAAAATTTAACTAAGATGATTAAGTTAGACATATGACCTCATTATTGCTGCTTAATATTTATGGCATATAACAAAAATAATAGGCTCTTGAAATTCTAAATGGAACCATCCAGAGACCTGACCAAATTATCACAGAATAGCATTGGAGCATGTCATTTATCCTGTGTATGGACTAGGGCACAGCTGAATTTTCTGAAGTTTCCTAGACATTCTCTCACCAGTTCCCCACAACCTGTCTCCTCTCTGCAGAAGGGCCCTGGGGCTACCATCTGCCGGTTCTGTCTCACCAGCTCTCCTCAGGTACCACACCTATGCCTTCACACTCAGCCACTGGCACAGTAGCCTCACCTAAAGCATCACGACTTCATCTCCACCTCCAACAACCCTCAACATTAATCACATTCCACAGTGGGCCAGAGGCAAGTAGCAGAGATGCTCGCTCACTCCCTCCCCATCTCCTCTCAGGGTTAAAAGCAGCAAAGTGTAGACAAACTCTCCATCTCTTTCTTCTTGATTTCTGCTCAATTCCCCACTAACTAGTTTACTGACTTATTAAAGCACACCAGCCTCACCGTTGAAATTCAAATCTATGCATTACATTACAAAAATTACAGTTACTACATTCCCTGAACATTCTGGATGGCTCACAGAAGCTATCAAAATCAGGAGTGTTGCAT
>NW_007205767.1:0-785 GCF_000164805.1 Carlito syrichta | reverse complement strand
TTAGTAGATTCACCCTCCTCAGCTACCTACTTTAAAAATTTTATCTTGGTGTACATTCTAGAAAGATACAAACATATTTAATGACTCAGTCAACCTTGACCAAAGAGCAAGTTAAAGTATTTTCTGATAGAAATTACTGAAGACATTTATTTTTGCATTCATAAAAACATCTTTATATTACATTTTATTTACTGTGCTACTTATGAAGATATTTTGCATCACAGCACAAATGTAGAAGTCTTATTCCTCCTTTTCTGTTGAGTAAAGCATTGTTGATTATGTCTGTTTGGGGATACTTTTGAGATGTCAATTTTGATTTGAACAAAGGAAGCTGATTTGAATTCTAATATTATATTTGTCTTCTGGTGAACTCATCATTGTGCTTCTATTGCCTTTATGTAAATGATAAAGATTCTGCTTATCACAAAATTTAATACATGGAAAGTCTCTGATGTTAGCACCATCGGCTTGATCCTCATGTGATCACTTTCACATGTGTCTCCCCTGGGTGGTGGATGTTCTTTCTTTTCTATAACAAGTGGACATTAAAATGACGTTCTAAAATAGATTATCTTTGCCTCACGAGAAGAGATTTTGCCATTAGTTATTCATAAGATTTCCTTTTTGTCAGAAATGCATATGGAAAGTTTTTATTGAACATACAGTCCTTCATGAAAAATAATGCTGTTTATAATATACTATAAAATATATCATAATTGTATCTTTACATATGTGTATATATAGTTTGTGTTGTATTATCCATATTACATTCTAATATATATCAT
>NW_007205766.1:0-860 GCF_000164805.1 Carlito syrichta | reverse complement strand
GTCCTCCTACTTAACACATCCATGCTATTAGCTTCAGGCATCTCAATTACTTGAGCCCATCACAGCCTCATAGAAGGTAATCGAAAACAAATATTCCAAGCCTTACTTATTACTATTATTCTAGGTGCCTACTTTATACTTCAAACGTCAGAATATTTTGAGACATTTTTCACTATCTATGACCGGGTTTATGGCTCAACATTCTTTATGGCTACTAGCTTTCACGGACTCCACGTTATCATTGGTTCAACTTTCTTAGCCATCTGCCTTTTTCGACAATTAAAATTCCACTTTACATCTAGCCACCATTTCGGGTTTGAAGCAGCCACAGAGATGAAGAATGAGACTTTAGTAATAATTGGGTTGTTGAATGAAGGAAATGAAGGAGACAAAGATGAGGGTTTTTTTTCTGGCTTGTGTGCCCAGGTCAGTGATGGGAAAGCTGGTTTTCTTTTCTTTTCTTTTCTTTTTTGAGTTGGAGTCTCACTCTGTCACCCAGACTGGAGTGCAGTGGCCGCTCCTGGCCACTGCAGCCTCGACCTGCTGGGCTCCGGCGATCCTTCCGCCTCAGCCTTCCAAGTAGCCAGAACTACAGGCGCGTGCTACCACGCCCGGCTAATTTTTTGATTCATTGTAGAGATGAGGGCCCGCCAAGTTTCCCAGGCGGGTCTCGAACCCGCGGGCTCATGCAATCCACTCACCTCAGCCTCCCAAAGTGCTGGAATTACAGGCTGAGCCACTGAGCTCAGCTTCTCTCTCTATTTTTCTTCAGGTTCTTTCTCTTGGTATTTGACCAGTAAAGTTCTTGAGTAGTTTAGAATTTGGGAAGCTGAAGCCTGAAAACCAATATTCAGCTTTTA
>NW_007205765.1:0-1131 GCF_000164805.1 Carlito syrichta | reverse complement strand
AGAGATGAGGGCCCTCCAAGTTTCCCAGGCGGGTCTCGAACCCGCGGGCTCATGCAATCCACTCACCTCAGCCTCCCAAAGTGCTGGAATTACAGGCTGAGCCACTGAGCTCAGCTTCTCTCTCTATTTTTCTTCAGGTTCTTTCTCTTGGTATTTGACCAGTAAAGTTCTTGAGTAGTTTAGAATTTGGGAAGCTGAAGCCTGAAAACCAATATTCAGCTTTTAACAATGTTCATCCTGGAGGCAGTAGGTTCCTCCCTTGAGGTGATTGTTAAAGCACCCATCACCCAGAAGGAGAGCCAGAGAGGAGAGAGAGAAGAAGAAAACACTGAAGAACAAATCAGTCTTAAAATTAAAAAAAAATCACTTCAACACAAATAGAATAAGTGATAGAAGATAGTTTTTCTTTTAGGAAAGTCATAAGAGGGAGCAGAAAAGGCTAGAAAAAAAACTAAAAGCATTTGAATGAATAATTCTAGATATTAATTAACATTGTTGCTTTTGTCTTTAATAAATTGCATATCAGTATGCATGGTAGGGTGTAGCTTCAGGTTTTTTTAAGTTTGTCCAAGTTCTTATTTTTCAGTTCAGGCAGTCTCATGCACTCTTTCTAAAAGATGACTAACCAGTGGGCTCATAGAATTGGGGGAAAGTTAGATGATAAAATAAAATTAGAATGAATCAGAGAGTTGGCTAAGATTAAGTTAAGATTTAAGTGATGCTGCATTTTCTACCAAAGAAATGATTCTTTCCACCGTATTGAAGTAAGAAAAATGAGACATTTCTGGTAACCAATGGGATGTCATGCCACCAAATGTATATTTACTGCCTAAGTGTTTCTAAAAATATTTCCACTCTTTTTTTTTTTTTTTGAGTTGGAGTCTCACTGTGTTGCCCAGACTGGAGTGTAGTGGCCGCTCCCGGCCACCGCAGCCTCGACCTGCTGGGCTCCAGCGATCCTTCCGCCTCAGCCTTCCAAGTACCTGGAACTACAGGCATGAGCTACCATGTTCGGCTAATTTCTGATTTATTGTAGAGATGAGGTCTCACCAAGTTGCCAAGGCGGGTCTCAAACCCTTGGGCTCAGGCAATCCACTCACCTCAGCCTTCCAAAGTGTGGGATTATAGGCT